>NW_028274812.1:47063608-47366638 GCF_037043125.1 Eumetopias jubatus
CAGAATTTTCCTATATGAAACCAGCCTGTTTCAAACCAGATAAACAGAAATATTGTAATGCCTGAATTTTAAACCAAGTGCAATGATTCAAACCCAAGAAAGTATTATATTGTCACACAAGACTGCCTGAAAAATATGGCAAAGGACTTCTGGAGGATGGTATTGCAAGAAAGCAAGTAGGTGATTGACATGATAATGAAAGTAAAGAGGGAAAGAGTAGATGTGTCAATTATTGTCCTGACAGGTATGCTCAAAAAAATATGTCATCACACATTAGGAATGTCAAAGACAGTGTTGCTCATGATTATATATAAAGTGAACTTTAACTTCAAGTTTGAATAAGCTCTACTTTGGGGAAATAAAGTTTCTGGCAATATCACTTTCAGACCTGCCTGAATAGAGTACCTGGTGACCCACTGGTGTGTTGGAATTTTTGGAAGCTGTCCACCATAACCTAGATAGTATGATGGACATAGGGCCATGATGGTTCACTGATGGCTGGGATTGGCCAGACAAGAATATTCATTGTGATTAACATCTTTAGCGACCTCATCAGAGAAAATGTTATGACATTGATGTCTAAAGAGTTTTCAGATAGTGTGGTCTTGTTTTTCAGATAAGAAATAATCTCTATAACAAACACAGTTACGTTGTTCAGAATTTTGTTTTAAATTGAAGAAGTGCTTTTACTGTTGCATGTATTCTGTGATCTAAAGACATATTACCTACCTATAAGTTGTTTACCAGAGTTTGCTTATCAAATATACAGAACATTTAAACTGTGCCTTCTTCCACAGTTTATAGGTCACATGTTTATCACAGTAGATACTTGCTCATTAGATAACAGTTTATAAGCAGCCTAGTGTTGAATACATTGCTATAGTAACCTGACTTCCTTAGATAATTTTGTTTTTATGATTTTATAATTTCTTTTATGTATATAATTCTGCTTGAGGTCCCTTTTTACTTTCCTCAGTCCATTCTCTTTTTTCTTTATCACAATCTCACAGAGATAGTGCACACACTTGCCAGCATCTAGTTCCAGATTAGAATATTTTGGGGGAGGGATAGTAGTGGTAAGAAAGACAGGTGCTGCAGCTTAAGTCTACATTCATATTTATATTTAGGCATATTTCTTATTCTTTATGCAAGAAGCTGCTGTAAAAAGTGTATTCCAGTCCTGTTAGAGGAAAAGTCCTTTTCTGGCTTTCCCTTCTTGCAGAACTCTTGTTAATTACAAGTAAAATGATGGAATTTTTGTGGACTTGATTCTCTTCATGGGGTCTATTGGGTAATGGCCATTAAGAAGTCATCAAAATATCTGTTCTTAAATACTTTTTGAAAGTACATTCTTGTACATTTTTATAGAAGAGGAAGTTGTCTCTCTTCCCATATCTCTGTCAATCACTAGTTTCTAAGCATGTGCAATATTCTATGTTTAGAGCAGAAATTAACTTGGTTTGTAAATATTTTATTAGAACATTTCCTCCAGCTCAAAAATATTTAAAGATACTTTGTCATTCTTAAAGTAAATTTATTTTGTGTTAGCTTTTTCACTACAAAGAGCCACATTTAAAATTATAATATGCAAAAATTTAAAAAACGATTGATGTTAAGATATTTATTTTTAGAAAGTATCAATTGTGTAAAATATCATTCATCTGCATCATGAAGAATTTAATAGGTTCTTCCTCATGGTGAGTTAAGGGCTTTTACCAGTTCAAGTAATGCCCATTAACCCATAAAGCATTGATCTTTTCAACAACTATAGCAGACATAAAACAGAATCCTTTTTCCTCAACTTCAGTAACTGTGACTATTTTATGAAAAATTTGCTAAGCCTAAATATGTAATTGTTTTTAAATTGCCAAGATAATTTCTCTAGTGTGTTTCTTTTCTTTTCTTGGAGAAAAATGTTACCAGCCATGGTATATCTTCAAAAAACCTTTTGTTTTTACTGAAATCACACTGAAATCCATTAGCAGCTCTGTGCCCAGATTTTATTGGTTTATAAGATTATAACTCCAACTTTGCTTTAAAAAGCACAGCATCAGCAAAAAACCCTCTGGTTTGCATCAATTTATGCATTTAATTGAACCACCTGGTTTTACAATAGCAAAACATTTCTACACAATTCAGAAGCCCTGTTGAGGAGGAATAGATTTGTGAAACCAGGTGTAGGAGTCCCGCTGTTTCTACCAACTTCATTTAAATGTATGGTTTGACTGGAATGATTGAAAGTAAAGGATTGATGCAGCATCACAACAGGTAAACCTGGGCCCCAGTGATGATTCGATATTTGTTTTGTAAAGGCTGAATGACTAATAAAGTGCCATATTGATGAAAATATTTAGCCTCTTTGACAACTTTATTCAATATCTCTACTTCCAGTCATATCGCCCATCTGCTTAGAATATGGCATGTCTCCAAGTAAAAGATTAGTTCAATAATTCTTCCAGCTGTTCGCATATTTCGTTAAGTATGCTTCCAGAATTTTAAATTGGATTTTTAGATCAGGTTAGTTAGACTATTGGTTATTGTCATAAAACCACTTTGATTGCTCATATTTTTGTTCTATTTACCCTAGAATGATTGAAATAAAACTGACTGAAACATGTCACTGCCCTGTGCCAAAATACAATTCCAGCATAGCTTAATAAAGTCATCTCTCAAGCTATGCCAAATGGAAATATTGATCCTTTATATACCTTTTGTTAGATGTTAACTTTAAAAATATGCAAATATGAGAAATAAAATGTTTATATTTTTATATCCCCCAAATGAAGAAAATTTACCAGTTATTTGTAACTATTTTTATCAATATTGTTCTTTTAAATGATATTTTTTTTAAAAAGTAACACCATGTGGGTTTTTTTTTTAATTTTTCCAATTTCTCTTTTTCTCATAGATGTGAGTCATTTTCTTTAGAAGGAAATAAGAAATGTTAAATTCCAACTTAAAATAAATCCTAGTACTGAAGATAAGATTCTAATGACACCTCAAACTTATCCATCTCACTTTCTAGGATGGAATGGATGGTATGATTTCTAATTTAAACCTATAAAATAACAAACCCGAGATACATTTTCTTGAGGAAACAGTACAGGTCTTCCAAGGTTCTCCTGGCTTAATGTGATCTCTTTTTTGAAGAAGAAGGAGAAGGAGGAGGAGAAAGAGGAGAAGAAGATTATAATCTGATTTACTTCAAAAAGTAAAGGTGCATTAAAATAATATCTTCACAATATTCATCACAGTTTTCATGTATTTTATAATAATTCCAAATCTGCAATGTATTTCCTGCTTCTTACAGGAATCCTTCCTTGGGACTATACATTGTCCATTTCTCAGTGGTGTGTTTCAATCAATTCCCATTCAATTTAGCAAATTCTTTTCCAATCAGGATGTTTATGCAGCATTTACTAGAAGCCTAGCTTACAGGATACAAAAATGTCCATCCAATTCACTCGAAAGTTTGATTAGATTTTGTTTGTTGCAATGAGTAAGGAAAACTTTCAGAAGGCTTACTGGCTTTTTGGACTACGCGTTAGATTTGTTTGCCCTTCTGGCAATAATACCCAATCAGGAGTTCCTGTGTAACTGGGGTGGCTGCATAGCTTGGGCTCGCAGACGGGATAGTCTTCCCAATGAAAGAACATCATGACCACCGTCAAGGTCTCCAACCATTTATTCAAATGGAAGCCTGTTGCCTTATTACTTGTATCTATTGCCGCCCCTCTAGTCTTCATAGCACAAACTAGAGATGCAAAAATAAAAATTATAGATTCTTAGAAACTTGAGGGGCAACTACCACTGTATTGATGTAATTCACATAAAAACCTTATATTCCTCTTTAAAACAACTACCAGTGCTTATATAGAACAAGAATCTGGAGGAAAAGAAGTATGTGCTTTTAGCTGGCTTGAAATAGGAAAATATCTCATTCTCTTCCATCCACTGCATTTTACTGCACCACATTTAGACTTTTAACAACAAACAAGCATATTTAAAAGATCTCACTATTTCATTAAATCATCATGCCAAAACTGAATTCACTGTTAAAAATAGGATAACCTGTACTCTCAGGTTTTATCTCATTTATGCCATTTTTCATTGTCACTTTTCTAATGCTCTAGTATCAAAACAGAATTTTTCTTTGAATGGCTGAAGGAAATGTTTCACTGGTGTTCCCATAGCATGTATTGATGTAGTTTTTTAAAATAGCTCTTCCTCATCCTTTTTCTCATTTTGTTTCAATGGGAATATTTCTTACACATGAGTAAATGGAAATTGAATTAACCTGTGATCCACCAAGGTCAGTTTTAAACATCGTTATTCACTAAGTTGCACACATCAAAAAATGATTAAGTGTTTCATCAGAAAGGCAATGGCATAAAATGGGCTAAATAACAAAGTTGGAATTTATTAATTTTCTCCTCTAGTTTTAAATTTTACCAATTTCTGGACAAAGACTGGCTACCATAAAAAGTTTAGAAACATATGCATACAACAAATCAAAGAAAAGACTAAACTTTTCCCATTTACCCAAGCCAGAAACATTAGTAATCTCCTAATTCTCTTTTTTGTGAGAAATAAAGAATGTAGGTAACAAGAGGCGGGGGAGGGGATCAGAGTTATTTTATGGTTGTCATCTACTCTCCCCTTTCAGGAAACATAATTTCCTCCTGGAAGGAAGCAGATTTCATGCCTCGGGCTGGGCATAAATCAAACAGAAATGCTCTAGCATAGACTGTAATTTTATAAACTATCATGTTGTGGAAAATAGAGTTAAGCTGTAATCTATGATGCAGTTACCATCCCTCTAAGGAATAATTGAGTAATGGGCAAGCAGCTCTAAGGAGCTTTGGGTGTTATGATCCTTTGGCACCTCTAGAGAACAGCTAGGCTCCTTCAGGTAAATGATTTGGGAGAAGTTTTCATAGTGTCTTTTATACTACAAAGGTTCCTTATGCAGGTTTCAGCAAAACCATGAGCATCTCTTTCACAAAATGAGCAGATTTTTCTTAGCATGGATAAATGGTTAAGCTGTTTGCAAATAGCATTTTCTTCCCAATACTATTTAAGAGCTCTGAAAAAACTTTGAAGCATTTCTTATAAGATTACACTGAGAGAGAAAGAGAGAGAGAAGAAAACTTCCATTACAAGCTTCTAGGACAGAATTAATTTTAATGACGTAGGATGTATATGTAAAATTTGGTCAAGTATCTGAATATCATAGTTTAGAGTGATAGAAATCTAATAGGCCACTGTGACTCAGCTCCAGCAAAACTGATCAGCAGGGACAAACAGTGAGATATTAAATAGTGATTTTTAGCATTTATCTTGCATTTCCTGGGTTCAAAGAATCATCAACTCTCAACTGTCCAGTGTGCTAATGGCTCATAGCTTTACTTTTTCGTCCATTTTCTGCAGCCTGCCTTCTGGGTATTTCACCAGTCATTAGGCATCTCTGTGACAGACTAGCCAGAGAAAAAGAAATGAGGACGCTTTCAAATCAGTCAGTTTCATTGTTCATTCTTAGTACTTTTATTTTTTTTTTTAACAGACCAGTGGAGGATAGTTTGAAATCATTGTCTAAACTCAAATATTACATAAACTTCATCTCTCTCTTATCCATATTGTGTCACTTGAAATTACAAATAATCTTCGCTTTTGACAACTCGAGTACAAATGGAGATTCTTAAAGATGTATTTTTATGTTTTGTGCAAAGTAGGCAATAATTTAAGAAAGGCTTGGCAAATTCTTGCCTGTTTACTTTGTCTTAACCTCTATCTGATATTTTAATTATAAAATTAATATATGTTTATAATAAGAAACCAAACCATAATAAGAGATATTCATGCTTTTCCCTATTCCTATTCTCCCAAATCACCAAATTTTATTCCTTAGAAGAAATTATAGCAAATATATTAACATATATCCTTCCAGATGCTTTTTTTCTTTCTTTTTTCCTTTTTTAAATAGGTGATATTCTGTATTCTGTTTTCAATTTAAGTAAATTTTTAACAAAATAATAATAGATATTTTCCCACATTGAGTTGTATAGATCAATTAATAGACAGATATTATTGTATTATTTACATACACAAAAATTCATTCAACCAATCTAAAACAAAAGGACATTTAGGTCACAATTTTTTTCATGCTTATGAACCATGCAACATTAATGTCTCTATCTACCTTTTTCTATCTATCTACCTATGTATTTATCTATCCATCCATCCATCTATCAACAATGTGTGAGTGTATCTGTTGAATAAATTCCTAGAAGTGAAAATACTGAGTCGAAAGTTATGAATATTTAAAATTTGCATAGATATTTTCGTCTTTCTTTCTTTCTTTCTTCTTTCTTTCATCCTTCCTTCTTTTCTTTCTTTCTTTCGTTCATTTATTTATTTTTTTAGAGAGGGAGAGAGAAAAAGAGAGAGGAGGGGCAGAAGGAGAGGGAGAGAGAGAATCCTAAGCAGGCTCCACCCCCGGTGCTGAGCCTGATGGCAGGGCTGGATATCAGGACTCTGAGATGGTGACCTCAGCCAAAATCAAGAGCGGGACGCCTAAGCAAGTAAGCCACCCAGGTGCCCGAAGTTGTTCTTTAAATAGATAAATTTACTCTTCAAATGTTACAAAATGTTTGCTATAGTTGTTTTAATGAAACGTATGATGAAAATAAGAGCTGGAAGGGGTAACTATGTAGTAAATGAATGCAAAAGTAAATGTTCAAGTAAATGAATTTTTATTTGTATCAATTCAACTCACCAGAATAAAAACATTCTGGCTCTATTAAAAGTTTATCATATGGGGGCACCTGGGTGGCTCAGTCGTTAAGCGTCTGCCTTCGGCTCACGAGCCCCACATCGGGCTCCCTGCTCGGCGGGAAGCCCGCTTCTCCTTCGCCCACTCCCCCTGCTTGTGTTCCCTCTTTCTCTGTGTCTCTCTGTCTTTAAAAGTCTTAAAAAAAAAAAAAGTTTGTCATATGTATACTCAAGTGTGCCTCTCTGTTCTCTCTCTCTGATATATATATTGATATATATATGTATATATCATTATTGGTAAAGAATAAAGTTCTAAATGCTCAAAGTTTCATGACTTAATTGACTCAGCTAGTATAGAAAAAGAAGTTGTAATTTAAAAACATCTACCAAACAGTGTTGAGTCTGTGGAAATGGATAACAACAATATATACTCCTTAAATAATAGAGACAAATGATACAATGATTCCAATTTAATACACCGGCTGAGAAAAATGAAAAAAAAATCCAAATTCTGGGCATTATAGTTAATGTTTAATATTACCAATAAAAAATAATACCTTTATTTCACTATTTATTTATTCAAATATTTACTAAGTATCAGCCTGATATGTGTTAGATTTTATGAAATAATTCATACCATACTTATCCTCAAGAAGTACACATTTAAAAGAATTTATATAAATAAATTATAGCAAATTTTATAACAGCAGTCATTAAAGTATGGCCACAGAGATTCGGGAGCCTGGAAGAGAAGAAAGCCAGTGATTATTTTGGTTTGTTAAATATAGTAGTGATATTGATTTTCAACAATAAGACAGAGCAAAACTAATGTTTCTATGTTATGGCTTGTTCTTCATCACAAGATTAGGAATCATCGCTAAAGTTCTGATGCCTTTCTTTTTAACTCTGACTTATTTTCAGCTTATTTTTTCTCAGCTTATTTTTCATTATACTACTGCTATCGTCTCCATTTCATGGAGCTTAATCACCATAAGCTTAGTCAACACTAGACTGCTTCCTTATTTATTTTTCCTTTCTTTCTTTGTCTCTCTCTCTCTCTCTCTCATTTTTTTTTTTTTTTGAGAAAGAGAGAGAGAGAATGGAAGGGGAGGGCCAGAGGGAGAGAAAGAATCTTAAGTAGACTCCTAGCTCACGTCGAGACTCACGTGGGGTTCAATCTCACAACCGGAGATCATGACCTGAGATCATGAACTGAACTGAAACAAGAATCATATGTTTAACTGACTGAGCCACCCAGGGGCCCCTAGACTGCTTCCTCTTTAATAAGCATACCTTTCTTTGAGGTTCAGTATCCCTGCCACCTTGAAGGTACATCCCCATATCAATTTTCTGTGATTCTACCAATGCAGCAAGGGCCAGAACTAGGGCCATCTCTGTGATAAACTAAATGCAGTCATCAGCATGCTCCTTGGCACTTTATCCATGCTTCTCTAGGTGGCTTTCATCAGAATATGGTATTTTATTTTTAGTAACAAGCAAGTCTCTTATGCTCAAGTTTATGATTTGTGATCTCTGTGTTTAGTCTGTAACTATAGAATGGATTTAAAATAACAATGTTATATAAACTGTACTCCACAAGTGTTTTTTTAGGATACTGAATTTATAAAATTGACTCAACATAAGATATGGTCTGTAGAAGTTTACAGACTCTTCAGACAGGTTCTTCAGTTTCCCAAAATCTCTTAGGAGCCTAGAACACAGTAGACATTGAAGAAATAAGGTAATAATTCCATTGATCATCATTATCAAATATATCTTCTAATGCAACGGTTCTCAGCCTTATTATTCCCAGTGTTTTCTCTTTGCATCATGAAATAAAATGTATAGACAATACAACCAACCACATAAATATCATCTACCCAATAATCAATGTAATGTTGACTGTGATATAAAGAAGACACATATCTATATGTAAATGCTCAGGTATTTACTGCAGTAGAAAATATAATTAAGTAGTTGGGCATTTGCATTTATATGTATGAATACAATGACTACAATTACACATCGATACAAGTTGTTTTGGCAGCATAAATACCATCAGCAGTGTTGCTCTTAGGGCATGAGAAGAAGTGGTGAATTCTTGATGATGTGTTGCGTTACACTGAGTACAATCTTTGATTTACACGGTAGTTGTACTTCTTTAAAAATGTGTTTGTAAATATGTTTTTTTTGTAGACAAACTAGAGCTTAATTGTAGACTAAAAGAGTTACAAGCATGTTTTTAAACATACAAGAGTTGTCTAATGGGGACATTTAGAAGTCATATGGAATAAGGAACAATATGTCAGTGTTCTTCCATGGAGAGTATTTTTGGCTCTCCACCTTACTAAACAGGCTCTTCCAATATTCTCCTTCACAAATTTCCAAAACAAGGCAGTATTATCTCTTTTAAAAAATAATGTTCTAAATGGATATGATTTATACTTATCATTCTAGTTATTATGTTATTCAATTTAATTTTTTCTATGTTTACCTACTAGAACACCCTTTATCATGAATGTTGAAATTGTGGAAACTGTTAAAAATGAGAAATAACATTAACATTAAAAATGATCAGTGGTTATCCTACTTTTTGCCCATATTAATTTCTCAAGGTGACAGCACTGAAAATAATAATTTGATATTATTGTGGATTAATATTAGAAATCTGTCTTTGATACAGCAATATCTAAATGCAGTATTAAAAGAAAATGTTACTGATGTAAACACTGAGACATTAGGTTATATTTTGTATGTCTTCTATAATGAAAAAGTATTCATGGCTCAAATGGAAAGAACTCATTTTTGGTCATTCAGGAGACATAAAACGTGTTCATCTGAAAATTAACAATTTTTACTAACTAACAATCATCACTTCAGTAAATCTCTTGATGCCCTATTTCTCCAAATATTGAAATTAATTAGGCAAAATGTCAAAATAAAGTTGCTACAGTGTGCTGAGTATGCTTTTATGAAATGAACCTACATTCAATGTTTTGTGCACAGCAATGTTTTTCTTTTTTTATTACTTTTTTTTTAAAGATTTTATTTATTTATTTGACAAAGAGATAGAGAGAGACCACAAGTAGGCAGAGAGGCAGGCAGAGGGAGAGGGAGAAGCAGGCTCCTCGCTGAACAGGGAGACTGATGCAGGGCTCAATCACAGGACCCTGGGACCATGACCTAAGCCGAAGGCAGATGCTTAAAAACTGAGCCACCCAGGCGCCCCACACCAATGTTTTTCTAGTGTTATTTTACCTTTCTGTTTTTTCACATTTGTTGAAAAAATAAATGACATTGGAATGTATTTTATAAAACCTATAAAATTTCTTGGGTGCCTGGGTGGCTCAGTTGGTTAAGTGTCTGCTTTCAGCTCAGGTCATGATCCCAAGGTCCTGGGATCAAGCCCTGCATGGGGCTCAGCATGCACTTGCTTTTCCTTCTCCCTCTGCCTGCTGCTCTGCCTACTTGTGCTCTCTCTCTCTGTCAAATAAATAAATAAACTATAAAATTTTAATTACAAGATTTTCAATTCATTTGATTCTACTCTTCATTCTTAAAAAAGAAAAACATGGGTTGATTAACTTATATACCTGATTATTATTAACCAAATTTAGGACTTATTTTTAAAAATGTCAGTTACTATTATATTTTCATATGTCCAACTGTCACAGATCAGTGTAGATATATTCTGAAGCATTTTTCAATAATATGAATATGAATCATTGCCAATAAACATTGGTGATTTAACAAAGCCAAACACATGAAATTGTATAAATTAAACAAATTTATACATTCTGAATGCATATACATACATAATTACATATAAATATCAATATACTTTCATTGTAGATTCATTACTTTAGGAAAAAATGGAAAAAATGTAAATAAATTTCAACATTCTTTTAGCATATGACAACAGCACGTCAGTTCTAAAGGCTTTTCGTGTGTTAAAAAATTTGGTTATAAGTTATTCACATTAAATAATAAATGCATCAAATGCAACTACAGGACATAATAATACAGTGAATACCCATGTTTGGATATCTAACCTAAGAACTTAGTTAGCTATTATTGAGAAAGTACCTATTTATATGTTCCCTCCCATCTCGTCACAGCCCTTCTCTACTCTAGAAACCAGCATTGTCTTCTGGTTTATCATTTAATGTCTTCCCCAAATACATTTTTTTCCTAAGTATGTGTATATTACTATAGAATACTGTAATATACTATATAACACCTGTTTTGCATGATTTTGAGTTTTATCATAATAAAATCAGTCAATATGTAGAATTTGTAATTTGCTTTTTCATTCGGTGTTATTTTCAAAGATACATGCATATTTGTGTAGTTACAGTACACTTATTTTGATTGTTGTGTAACATTTATTTTGGTGATTATAATCAATTCACAATTATATTATTATTTATACGAGGTCCTATTAATGAGCATTTGACTTTTGTCCAGTTTATTTGTAATGCTATTACAAACAATATTGATAGTGTTTTTATACATGTACCTGATGCACTTATTCAGGATACACACAAACACACACAGGGAATTCCCAGGTCTTAGGGTCATAGGCATATGAGAGTCAATTTTACTAGATAATACCAAATTGTTTCCCTAAATGTCATAGCTGTTTTTCCTCCCACAGAAATTGTATGAGTCCTACTTATTTACTCATTCTCCCAACGATTACTAATTGAATTTCACTATGTTCTAGCAACTGTTCAAAGATGTTGATTTATCCTGACATAAATATTTGTGCATCTGATGGGTATAAAATGGTATCTCATTTGGTCTTATGTTTCATTTCCCTAATTACCAATAAGGTTGAGCACCTATTCACATGTGTCTTGCTCATTCTTATTTCTCTTTCTGAGAAAAATCTGCTTATTTTTGTCTGATTTTGTGTGTATTTTTCTTACTGATTTTAGGAATTATTTATCCATATCAGCTAGTTTTTATCAATAACATATTTTGTTAATAACTTTTCCAGTCTCTAACTTATCTCTTGGTTCTCTTTTTAATGAACGTTTTTAATTTTCATGCATACAAATATATCTGTAATTTCTTTTAATTATAAAGATTTTGAATGGCTACTTTAAACATTTGTTTATGAATCATGATTTTAAAGATATATTTTTATATTTTAGTCTAATTTTTAAACATTTATCTTTTATCAATCTGAATAGATTGTTGTGTATGGTATCTCATAGAACCAAAGTTATTTTTTTAGTATAAATAACCAAAAGTCTCTCCTTTTATTCGAGTTCTGCCATGCCACATCAATTATTTAATAAGTCCATGCATATATATGGATCTGTATTATTTTACTCGTCAATTTGTCTAATCCTATACCTGTGACTATTGCACACTTAATGATTATTTTAAATCATGATATCTAGTAGAACAACTCCTAGGCGTCATTTTTTTAAATTTCAAATTTATGAAAAGCAGTATTTAAATGGTGATTCTCTAACATATAATTAACAAGAGCTTCTAAAAATTTCGAAAGGATTCTGAAGATAGGTGATAGTAAGAAAAAAATTGAAAGAATAAAAAAAATACAGTAAACTTTCTGACAGTGAAGGAGAAGGTAAATTACAAGATACAAACACGGTTTGTGGGACATGGAAAACAACTAATCCTATTTAATTACCTGATGAGGTTGCTATATTATAACTCATAATCACTGGCATTTATGCTCTGTTTCCTCGAAGGAGCACCTTTTAATTAATTGTGTTTTCTTAACACAAAGAAACTAGAGCCAAATTCAAGCCACAGTTTGACTGAAAATAAACAGGCTCTAGGAAAATCCTTCTAAGCCCCAGTTCCCCCCATCACAATGTCATGAACACAATGGGAAGCACATCTTTCAGAATCTTGGAGTTCCTTAGGTTTTGCTGTGGACAAAATTGACCTTTTTTTTTTTTTAAGAAATAAATACTCCCTTTTTCAGATAAAATATTACAAAGGATATCTTATGATATTGCTTCATTTTCTATTTGGATCTCCAAATATGTTTGGGAATTCAGGTCAATTCCACGCCTCTCCTACATTTGGGACATAGCCAGTCGCTGGAGTCTATGAGACTCCTGGACAAAGTCAGGGACTAACACTACTCACAAAGAATGCTTCCTTTTTTTCCAAATGTAACTGAAGTTTTACAATCTTATTGGAAAAACTAATATTACTTTTGTTAGCATTTCATGTCAGAGTGCACATCCTCAGGTGAGTGGCTTTGCCTTGGAGGATACTTTAGGAAGTGTCCTTTCTAGATGGTTCAGGACTCTAAAAGCAAAAAGCAGCCAAGCACCATGCGATCTTGGCTAAGAATTTGAGGTTTCTTGTTCATATAGCTTTATTCACATGACTAGCATCTCTAAATTGAATAATCCTTGGCTTTCCACGTGATGACAGTTTCGTTATTGAAATGTTTTTTGGTTTTACTTCAGCTCCTCAGATGTTCGAAATCTTCCATAGGCCCAAACAAATTTTAGTTCCTCAGTGAGAAAGCCTGGATAAGCTCAATATAAAAAGACATAAGAAAGGAAATCTTTCTCAGTTTGGGAGAATTTAAAGAGATGACTTAAGAAGAGTTTGCAAGAAGCATTTTGGCAGCCAACTGGAGATAATTGGACATGGAATGAGGATAGTACAGAATTGGGGGAAAAGAAAAAGTTAAAAGCAAATCCACATTGGGGGGGTATGGTGAGCATTGGGAATTGTGCAAGACTGTTGAATCACAGATCTGTACCTCTGAAACAAATAATGCAATATATGTTAAGAAAAAAAAAGAAGAAGATAGCAGGAGGGGAAGAATGAAGGGGGGGAAATTGGAGGGGGAGATGAACCATGAGAGACTTTGGACTCTGAAAAACAAACTGAGGGTTCTAGAGGGGAGGGGGGGTGGGGGGATGGGTTAGCCTGGTGATGGGTATTAAAGAGGGCACGTTCTACATGGAGCACTGGGTGTTATACACAAACAACGAATCATGGAACACTACATCAAAAACTAATGATGTGATGTATGGTGATTAACATAACAATAAAAAATTAAAAATAAAAGCAAATCCAAAGGGTTTAGTGTGGGGACACTTTAATTCAAGGGAGAGAGAAGATAGAGAGTTCTAAAAGGAAGTTTTAAAAACTACCGTAGAACCATATGAAAGAGAGAATGTATTTGAATATTGACAAAATACAATTTGAATATGACATCTATTCCTGCCAGCTGGTGCATTTATATATGAAACCCCATAAAACAGTAATCTTAATTTATGTAACATCAAATTAAAAGAATTCCTTGACCCATTTGTGTGAAAATTACCAGGGCATCTTCTTCATTTGTAACAAATTTTAACAATAAAAGTAGTTAAAACGTTCTGGAATCACTAATTGATATAAAAACCTACATTTGTCACAAGTTAAAAGGGGGTGATATGGAATATAGTTCAATCACGTTGGTTTATATAACTGCAACTCTCATCTGTGATTTTGAATCCCCCCCAAAAAAGTAAGTGAAAATTATTGTTTTTTCTTTTTTTTTTCCTCAAATAATTTGGCAGAAAATCTGGCTTCATTCATTTGGTACCAAAAGTTGAACCTAAATTATCATAAAGCTACTTTTTAGAATCTATTGCATTTAGTGTAAATATTCATACATTTGGCCACAGAAATATTAATGTGTTTGATTATGTAGCATTCTTTTTGGTCATGTCAGGGTTATTACATAATGAATAGTATATGTGCCATATTGCCTTTTTAAAATACAAAAAAATGTTTTTTGAATTCTAAAATATATCTGGCTACAGAAGTAGATAAAAGATTGCATAAATGTGACACTTCTTCCTGCATATATTTTTTTGTCTTTACTTATTTTAACTTAATCATTACTAAGCCGAGTTTTTATTACATGCTATTTTAATGTATTTTCATTTTTAGTAAAACACATGTTCGTAAATGAGTAAGATCAAACAGTACTATAGGACTTATAAACAAAACAAGTAGCAATTCTCTACATTCCCCAGTTCTGACATCTGCTCTTTAGATGCAACCATTTTTATTATATTTTTCTCTTTTTAAAAAACATTTTTGAGCTATAATTCACATACCATTCAATAAGCCCATTTAAAACACATAATTCAATAGTTTATTATATTCACAGTTATGTGCAACCATCATCACCATCAATTCTAGAACATTTTTGTGACATCAGACAACAAACCTTATCACCCTCAGGTCATAACCAAATGGAATCTACTGTTTCCCACAGCAGCTGTACTATTTTGCATTCCCACCAACAGTCCTCAAGGGTTTCAATTTCCCCACATTCCACCAACACTTGTTTTTTTTTTGTTGTTGTTGTTGTTCTTTTGTTTTATTGATAGTAGCTATGTTAATGGAAATGAAGTCATATCTTAATGTAGTTGTGATTTTCATTTCCCTAATGATTAGTAATTTTGAGCATCTTTTCATGTGTTTATTGGCCATTTGTATCTCTTCCTTAGAAAATTATTCAGATCCTTGGCTCATATTATATAATTACATAATTACCTTTCCTGTGCTTTTTTTTTTTTTCTTTTTTCCCAATGTGGATTCAAATTACCATATGTGGTCATTTGCTTTCAGTCTAAAGGACTTTATTATTATTATTATGGCTCTGCTAGGAACAAATTTCTTCAGTTTTTAATTTAACTGGGAAAGTCTCTCATTTTCATTTTTGAAAGTAGTTTTGCTGGATTTAGGGTTAATGGTTGACAGTTTTTTCTTTTGAATACTTTGAATATATTATTGCACTGCCTCTGGCCTCCATTGTTTCTGATAAAAGTCAGTTTCAGATCCTATAAAGGTTACCTTGTAAGTGACTAGGTATTTTTCTCTTGATACTTTCAAGGTTTTCTACTTGTCTTCAGCTTCAGACTTTTCCTATGATAATTCTGGGTATTAGTATCTTTTTACTTACCCCACTTCAAGTTTGCTGAGTTTCCTGGATGTGTAAGTTAATTTTTTTAAAATAAATTTTGAGTTTTCAGTTTTATTTCTTCTAAATTTGTTTTGCTTTTTCCCCTTTCCTTTTGGTTCTCCTATTACATGCATGCTGGTGCATTTCATGGTGCCCCACATTTCTCTAAGGATCTCTCTTCATTTTTCTTCATTCATCTGTCCTTGTATTCTGCGGATTGGGTATCTGGTAATCTCTCTTCAAGTTTATTAATTCTTTGTTTTGCCAGTCTCAAATCTACTTTCAAATTCCTCTAGTGAATTTTACATTCAATTGTTGTTCTATTCAACTTCAGCATTTCCATTTGGCACTTTAAAAAATTATTTCTATCTCTTTATTATATTGTCTATTTCATTTAGTATTGTCATTATACCTTCTTTTGCTTTGTTAATCATGGTTGAATTTCATTCTTAGAATATATTTACAATGGATACTTTGAAGTTTTCCTGTTATAGCTGACTTCTGGCCACTCTCAGAGGCAGTTTTCTGTTGCTTTCTTTGTCTCTGGTGTATGGGTCATACTTTCCAGGGCTTGTTCTTTGTTTTTGGTTTGATTTATTTCGTTTTGTTTTGCATGTTTCATAATTTTTTTTTGGAAACTGGACACTTTAGATAATACCATGAAGCAAATCTGGGTACTATCTTTCTTAGGGCCTGTTATTTTTATTTGATTGTACATTTCAGACTATTACCCGCTATGTACCCTGACACCTGCAGCATTTAGTTTTTGATGTTGCTCCTTAGTGGCACACAGCCTTGAGAAAGCTCACAGTCACTGTGGGGAGACCATCACTTTGGCAGGCCTCCCTTTGACTGTTTCCTTGACATTAGAGCTGTTAAGTAAGCTCCACTAATTACCACCTGATCAATTTATTGTTTTTACCAATGCATTGGGGCATACATTGCTTTGCAGAATAATCAGTCAAATTGGAGTTCTGAAGCAAAAATGCCTAGGTCGGTGTTTTGAGACTTGTTCTGCCTCCAGGAGGACTTCTTCCAACTGCCTCCCTCCCCAGCTCTCACAGTTGAGCTAATTAGCCTACAGTTTAGCTTATATGACCAGTGAGTCCACCAGTTTTCTCCCAATTGCCTTTCACCAAAATTTCCATTGTTTTTGAGAGCAGCTACAGGCTTAAACTTTTCCACACACTGTTACAAATAAGTCAGTTACCCTGGGAAGAAATTTTTATGCTTCATAGCCTGCTTCTCCCTCAGGGGAAAAACTCCAAGCCAGGGCTCTGGAGTTGAGGATGACAACAATGAGTTTTTCCCGCTGAGCAGGGAGTCTGATGCGGGGCTCAATCTCAGGACCCTGGGATCACGACCCGAGCTGAAGGCAGACTTAACCAACTGAGCCACCCAGGTGCCCTCTGAATAGTATTTCTACCTCAGGAACTGAGCCCTCAGTGCAGGTGGTGAAGGGATGGAGTGTGGTAGCTTCATGTCTTCTCAGCTTGCCTTTCCAGTATAAAATCGTCACCTTCCATGCTGGGACAACAGTGATATGGTCCCAGTATTCTCAACCATGTCATGCTGTAGTTAAAACCTCCACACCACCAAAGATGGCTGGGTAAAAGAAGGAAGCCTCACCTCTTGGCCATACTCACCCAGAACTTTCAGCAACAAATAACTGGGGGCAGAATTAAAAAATGCTGATATCTTGATTTTCCTAAGAAGATAGCCTTCCAACTGGGAGTTGGGGGGGGAACCCTGCATTCTTAGCTGCAACAGTCTGAAGTGGAGTTTCCATCTTGTTGAGTTGGGAGAGGGGAAGGAGGGAATGGGGCCTGATTCAACAGAGACTGCCCCCCCCCGACTCTTACAGAGCTCTCTTTGTTGAGTAATGTGTGAGTTTGTATGACCTGACCATTTACAAAGAGTTTAAGTGGTTGTCCCTTTATACTTTGTACCAGTTTCAGAAGAGTGGGTCCATAGAGTTCCTCCTGCTGTCATGCCAAAAGTGGAATTTTCTACTTTCATTGCTTTTTTTTTAAAGTTTCTGACATATAACTCCAAACTTCTAAATAATTAATTAACTTACCAGAGTGTCCCTTGATATATTAGTCTCAAATCTTACTTATTTAATTCCTATTATGAATGACAAGGACTTGGTAAAATTAAACAAATATTTTTTTGCCTATTTACCCCTTCATTCCTCTCAATATTGTTATATCAAAATATTTGGTCAGAGGCTTCTGATTCTGGTTTTGATGAAGTTGCTTGATTTAAATTAACTGATTTGTGGAGAATAACTATAAAAACAGATATTGGCATGAAGAAATAGACAAATGAAATGGAATAGAGACCTCAAAGAAATCACACATGCCTGTTTAACTTATGTATGACTGTATTAATCAGGGCTCTCCAGAGAAACAGAACCAATAGGATATGTATATAGAGAGAAAGATTTATTATTAGGAACTAGTTCATGCAACTATGAAGCCTGACAAGCCCAAATCTGCAATGTGAGCCAACAGACTCAAGATCCTGGAGAGAACCAGGAGAGATGATGGACTCTGAAAAACAAACTGAGGTTTCTGGAGGGGAGGAGGGTGGGGGGATGGGTTAGCCTGGTGATGGGTATTGAGGAGGGCACATTCTGCATGGAGCACTGGGTGTTATGAACAAACAATGAATCATGAAACACTACACCAAAACAAATCATGTAATATATGGTGATTAACATAACAATAAAAAATTTAAAAAAAAAAGAAAAAAAAAAGATCCTGGAGAGCCAATGATGCAGACGATGTCTAAAGGCAGTGTACTGGAGAACTCCCTTTTGTTCAGGAAGCTGCTCTTTTTGTTTTATTCAGGCTTTCAACTGATTTTATGAGGCCCACCTACTCATGGAGGACAATCTGCTCGCTCAGAGTTTGCTGATTTAAATGTTAATGTCATCCAAAGGCACCCTCCAATTTAACACATGAAATTAACATCACAATGGCAAAGAAGACACCACAGTATAGTCCCCACTACACTGGTCTTTTCAAAAGAATGGTCTTTTCAAAATATGATGCTATGTTGATTGCATATTCAAATGGAAAGTGTTTTCTGATCCTTAATTCACATGATACACACACACACACATTCCAGATCGATTGCAGATCAAAATGTGAAGAAAAAAATTTATAAAGGTTTTAGAAGGACAATTTAGTATCCTTGGAATAGGCAAAGATTTTTTTAAACATACAAAATATGGGGCGCCTGGGTGGCTCAGTTGTTAAGCATCTGCCTTCGGTTCAGGTCATGATCCCAGGGTCCTGGGATTGAGCCTCACATCGGGCTCCCTGCTCCACGGGGAAGCCTGCTTCTCCCTCTCTTACTTCCCCTGCTTGTGTTCCCTCTCTCGCTATGTCTCTCTCTGTCAAATAAATAAATAAAATCTTTAAAAAAAATTAAAAAAAACATACAAAATATTTAACCATAAAAGGAAAATTGAGAAAATGGACCAAATTAAAATCAAGGACTTCTATTTATTAGAAAAACGAAACAAAACACTAAAAGAGTAGAAAGGCAACCCATAGCACAGGGGATGATACTCAAATAGAAATGCCCAATGAAGGACTTGTATGGATATAAAATGATTTATACAAATTGAAAAGGGGAAAGTCAAATAACTTGAAAGGTCATTTCACAAAACAGAATGGCCAAATGGCCCATAAGTATATGAAATGATGCTTAACATCATTACTCATAAGGGAAATGTAAATTAAAAGCACAGCATAATACCATTTTTATACCTACTAGAATGGTTAGGGTTTAGAAGCCTGACAAAACCAAGGGGACAAAATTATGTAGGAAACATAACTTTCATATATTGTTGATCGGGGTATAAGCTTGGGAAAAACCATTTGGGAATATTTGATAAAGCTAAATATATGCTTTTTATAAGGTTCAGAAATACTATTCATAGATATATACCCAAGAGAAAGGAGAGCTTATAACCAACAAAGATATTGTGGAACAATGTTTAACCAATTTTATTCACAGTAGAAAAAAACTGGAAATCCCAAATGCATGTCAGTGGTATAATGAAAAATTGTGGATGAAGAATGATAACAAATTACACATTGACATAACATGTACAAATCTCACATCCATAGTGACATCCAAAAGAAACTAGACATGGGAAAGTACAGAGTATCTGAGTTCATTTCCATGAAGTTCAATAACAAGCAAAACTAATCTGTGGTGGTAGAATTGAGAACACTGATTACCTCTGGGGAGAGCAATATTGACTTGAAAGAGGCATGAAGAAATCTCTATGAATACACTGTATCTTGATCTCAATCCTGTTTACATGAATATGTGTATATTACATATACATTTCTATTTGTACATACATGCACATACAAGTAATCATCAATTTGTACATCTAAGATTTGTGCACTTTAGTGTGTGTTTTATGCCTCAGAAAAAAATTTTGATACTAGCAATATGTTGGCTATTTTAATAGACTCAATAGGAAGGAAAAATTTCTAAAGAAGAGAAAAATACTCACTGAAAGCAAAGTACTTATTGAAATACTCACAAAGAAGTAACAAAAGCATACTTCATAATTGTCAACATAATTGTCAAGTCCTGAAACCTGCAGGTATTTAATGACAAAAATGATGCTATGTTTATGAAACTCCATCATCATGGAAATCACTACATAGCCAACTGCTTCTTAGGCAGCCACTTTGTCTCAACATGACTTTTTCCTTAAATGTCAAGATCTTTTGTCACTTTCTTAAATGTCACAAGATATTTGTACAGAACATTATAGATGGCCTAAGTTTCTTTCCTTTTTCTGGGGGCAGAAGCCAAACCTAAATTACACTTGTGCAGGTGTGGAAAGGAAAAAAAGATGTTGTTTACTGGTGATGTAGAGTTGTGGCAGGCCCAGGCAATAGGACTGAAATGTTTCCCCTATGCCATATTACAGGCTGTATGGGGCACCTAGAGTACTTTTATTGGACCTCCCTAGTTTAACCATTAGCTCCGTTGAATACAATCTTAAGCATGTGAAAGACTCATTTTTGAATACTAGCTTCAAATATAGTGTGACAGAAAGATAAAATATCTTCTTTCTTAATTTTAACTTGATTCTCTGGACTTCCTCTAGTTTACAGCGGTGTGATTGATAGTGTGTAGGCTTCTTAGGATTGTAGACAAATTGAGATATTTCACATTGAGCTGCCCCATTCAATTTTCAGATCTTTAGTTTAATCTTGTTCTGGGGAATAGACACACATTTTTATCACCATCATATCATTTCCTGGTCCTATACTTTGGTTGGCTTTCCCCTGTAAACTTTAAACTGCTTCAATTTAATCCCCTTTAGGCTTTCATAAAGAATCTGTCCTTTTTGAAATGCTAACTTCAGATTCTGACAGCTACTTCCCATAGTGATTTTTTTTTCTACCCAGGGAATGTTATTGGAGTGGAGGTAGAGCCTTCTTCTTATACTAATTATAGTTCTTATGGTGTTATAAGTAACTGAAAGTTTAATGCAAAATATATTGATTTCCATTAACATATCCTTGTCGAGGACTATGGGAAAGTGAGCTCTCACAGGACAAATGTCATCGTGAATGAAGGTGCCCTGGGAATGGGATAAAGGAGCATGACTGCTGTTTGTCCCATTACTAATATGCAGGGTTTTGTGGAGTTGTATGAAATATGAGCCAGGTAGAAGATTGCACATTTAACTACAACTAGTAGTCTTGGTGAGCTTTATTCAAGTGTCAGAAGTTAAATCAGTACTCTTGTAAAACAATAACAGAAACAAACAAACAAAAAATCCTACCTCTCTTAAACTTCTCATTTTCTCTCTCTATTATATTGGTCATCTTTTTTATTTGCTGTTACTCTAAAGCTACTTAAATTTCTCATCCCCGTGACTGCCCACTTCTTGCTGTTTTTCTACTTGTGCATTTTGTCCTTCTGTAATCTCATCTGTCCTCAAAGTTTTATGTAGTGTCTATATTCTAATAACTCAAATATATATATTCACTTCTCCTACATTTTTAATAGGAATATCCTGATTTCTTCTAGACACTTGGGGTTTTTCACTGAAACCACAAAAAAATATGGTTGTAATTTATTTATCTCTGTGATAAACACATGCTTTATTTATATATTTACAATTATTCTGTGAGCTGTTATTGTCTTTTTTTTAGAAGAGAAAACAGAAGCAGAAAAGGGAACTAAATTGTCTCAGTCATGAAGCTAGTAAGTGGCATATCTGGTCTGTATAACTTCACAAATAATTCAGTCTGTACCATATTATTATGTGGGCTTCCTAAAAAATGTCCCAAAAAACACATCATTGTCCATTCAAGGTCTGTTCCTGATTTTGTACACATTACCTCATTAACAGAGTTGCTGTCCTCTCAGATACCAAAACAAAAACAAAAACAAAAACAAAAAAAACAACTGATAGTTATTTTAGACTGTTTTCTCTCCCTTATTCCTTATATTTAATCAAACAACATGTCTTACTGTAATGGCTAGCCGTGTATAATGTTTTAAATTTGCCTCATCTCTCCATTTCCATTTCCCTAAGTCAGGCCCTTATCATCTCTAAAATAGCTTTTGTAATGACCTTGAGACCACTCTTGATTTCCTCAAATCTCTCTCCAAGCAGAAACCAGAAGGATTTATATGAAGTGTAAATCAGACCATGCACTCCCTTTTTAAAAATATTTTAGCCGACCTTCCATTACCTGTAAGGTAAAAACCACACTCTAGAGCATGGCATCTCTCATATACCATGACACAGCCTTTTCCTACTTTTCTTTACCTCCATTTCTGTTCCCATTATATTTGTTCACACAATATTTAGTTCCTGTACTACTCATTATATAAACATTGCAGAAATTTCTTCATATTTTACTCCTTTTATTCAATAAATATTTACTGTGCATCTACCAAATGCTAGGCATATCTCAGTGCTTGAAATATATCAGCAGATATTACTAACTAAGATTCTTGCCTTCATGGACCTTATAGTGTAGAAGAGAGATGTAGACAAGAAACCTCTAAGACATATCTTAATGTTTTACAATCCTAGGACAAACCATGTCCTGTGTGATTAATACTGTTCCTTGGGAACCATTCCTGGAGTCTTAGATCTTTCTGATATTTGTGTTTTCTTTTTCTACCTTTTTTTAAGATTTATTTCTTTATTTGAGAGAAGGTGGAAGGGTCAGAGGGAAAGGGAAAGAGAGTCTGAAGCAGACTCCATGCTCAGCATGGAGTCCAATGCCAGGCTCAGTCTCACAACCCTGAGATCACTACCTGAGGCAAAATCAAGTCAGAAACTCAACTGACTGCACCACCCAGGCACCCCTGTCTGTGTTTTCTTTTTCTGTGATTCTTTTCAATTATATGGCCCTGCAGAGTTCCTGCATGGAGTACAAAAGAGACAGGAGTCAAGCACTGCTACAGGATTTTGATCTGAGCAATTGGAAGATGGAGTTGCCATAAACCTAGCAGAGAAGTTTCCGTAAAGATTTGATGGTAAGGGGTCAGTTCAGGAGCTTCATTTTGGGCATGTTGAATTTGAGACATTTATTAGACATCAAAGTAGATATACTGAGTATATCCATAGTAAGATAAACATATCTGAAGTTTGCAAAAAGGATCTGGACTGGAAATATAAATTTGGAATTTTATCAGAATACAGAGGGCAGGTATTTAAATCCATGTTGCTTATATTTTTATGGAAAATTCTTTTTTTCTCATTTTCATCTGGCAACCCTTATGTTACATAAAGACCCAGGTCAGGAACAAACTTCCCTGGAAATTTTTCCTGAAATTTCCCAGGTTGGGCTAAGTGCCCTTTTTTTTATGTTCCTATGTAATACACTGTATATAAGTATTATTGAATTTAGCATTAGGAGAAAATTCTTATCTATATATTCATCTCCCCAACTAGAGGCAAAACTTTATTTTAGGGCAGAACTGTGCATTGTTCATCTTCATATTTCCAGTCCTTAAAACAGTGCTTTGAACTGAAAACTATGCCTGATAACAGTTCTGCAGCTCAGGCCTCAGTGCTTCCTTGTGGACTTCAGAATTATGAAGACTGGGGGCAGGGAGATAATCTCTTGAAAAAGTAGAAATGGTAAGACTGTCATCACCAAAGCCTAGTTGAAGTTTGTGACCCCATTTGTTCACCTACTCAAAAGAAAAGCAACCATGTATACCTAAGCTCTGGGAACTGAGGTCTTGAGATTTGATCACTAGCCTAAATCAGGTTAGCATCTGACTTCTCTGGTTAGGAGGCCACATGAGGTTGGTGTATCTTCTAATTGTATCTGGGCTAGATGGGATGTCCTTAAAATCCAGCCAACCTCCTGAAGCATGGAAAAAGGAAGCAGTTCTTATTCAAATGAAAGAGTTTCTTGACCTAGAACTGTGTTCCATGGGGCTTATCCCAGTGACACTAGAGACATGGAGCAGTCTCAAACTAGACCTAGGTACCTAGAATCCTGGGCCATCTACTGGGGAAAAGTCTTTTGAAACCTCCTATCTATTTTATGCTCCTCTTTCTCTTCCCAACTGTCATATTAATGCATTGTCATATTTATTCCACAAAGGAATACATGTAAGAAAATTACCACTTATGCTGGTTCTAGGCTTGGGTACCACCTGTCCCTTGTATGAAAATCAAAGACCATGAAGAGCCATCTGACTTGTGAAGAGCTTTTAATTTATTTGACACATTTTTGAAAAACAATAGAGGGGAGTTAAGAAATGTTAAATAATTAAAACATTAGGGAAAAAAGTGTAATGAACTCCCATGTCCTTGTGACCCAGGTTCAACAATTGGCAGACTCATGACATCTACAACTCAGTGCATTTCCTCTCCTTCCACTATACAATTTTGAAGTCAGTCCTTGATTCCATATCATTTTATCCTTAAATATTTCAGTATTTACTGTCTATCAATAAAAGGATTATTTTTTTCAAATCTAAACACAAAAGTCTTTAAACCTTGAGATATAAAATAATTTGTAATAGTGTTAATACAAACAATTATCAAGATGAAATCAGAATTCCCTCAGTTACCTCATAATTGTACTTTTAAAGTTGATTTGTTTGAACAATATTGCTTGGAGAATATCCAAACTAGGGTCATTTTATTTGGAGTTTTATTGATATGTTTCAAAACTCTTCCTTTACCATATATATATTTTTTCTTCTTCTCCTTCTAGTTACTTAAGAAACCTGGTTGTCCCACAGCCTGGATTTTCCTGCTTGCATCTGTAGGGTCTTGTTTAAATCTGTTTCTCTCTCATCTTGTATTTTTTTTTTTACAAAAAATAGATCTAGGGGGTTAGATCTAGAGGCTGGATTTGGTTCAGGCTTGACTTTTTGGCTAAAAAAAATATACCATAATTTGCTCCGTGTACTTTTTTTTTTTAAATATGATCTTATTTTTTTTAAAGATTTTATTTATTTATTTGAGAGAGAGAATGAGGGTGAGAGAGAGAGCATGAGAGGGGTAGGGTCAGAGGGAGAAGCAGACTCCCCGCCGAGCAGGGAGTCCGATGTGGGACACGATCCCAGGACTCCAGGATCATGACCTGAGCTGAAGGCAGTCGCTTAACCAACTGAGCCACCCAGGTGCCCTCCGTGTACTTTTATCAAGCAAAATAAAATGTGTCTTCTTTTTGTTCGTGTGTGTGTGTGTGATAACTGCTGTCTTACAATGTTAGCTATTGCCAAGATCCATTCTACTGGGGATATACAATGTGTCAATATTTTAATTCTACCACTCTTTCTCCATTTATTAGCTAAAATGATTCTATGAAAAGAAACACAAAAATTTGTTTATCCTAAGGTATTGTTAGTATGGGAAAAGCAAAATAGATGAATTATTATTTCTCTTCATTTAATAATTTCAAAAATTATGTGTTCATTGCTTAGCAGTTTTTGAAGGTGTTTCTTTTTCCTCTTGCAGATTATTAGGGAGACCTAGATATTAATATCTTGAATGTGTTTTGATTCATTATAATTATTATTCATGTTAATGCTCAAATTGTCTTATTTTGTTAGTGGCAACCGTTTCAATTTGGTCCCTGATTCCTTTTTACATTACTTCATACTTTTAATTGTTCATTTTTGCTTTCTGGCTTGATAATATAGTCTAGGTTCATTGTACTACCTCCTGCAGATCAGGAATCAGTCACATTTCCAAGTTATTTTGATTCTCTTTATGGAAAATGATGTCTAGAGGCTATATTCTGGGCTCCATGATTATTTGTTGCTACTGAGTCAGTCATTGTTTTCAGGTGTTTACATTTACAGAGCTGGGAAATAGGCTTATTTTTAAGAGGAAAGGCCAATATGTTAGAAGTATAAAGTTTTGCTCAACTTTTTAAATTTTCTATTTGTATCTTTGTTCTCTAGCACTGACAATCTTGGATCTTAATTCCATTACAGTCTGCTGTAAACAGACACTACCATATGGGTATGTCTGTGTAAGTGTATATAAAATATATAATTAATAGAATATGATTACCATAAGGAGATAACTGGGACTTGTTTTATCCTTCCTCTTTAAACAATTTTTAAAAATAAGGTAATATATTTGAAACAATTTTTAAATATCAGATAAGATATGTAACTATCCGATGGTGCAGGGCAGTAATCCTTGGGAGAAGGAACACACAAAAACGAAATGAGCCAAAATGATTTTCCTAGTTTACCGCATGGACTGCAGAACAGAGAGAGTGAACCCAAAGAGCCCGGCAGTGTTGCTGAGAAGAGGAAGTAGCATGCAGAATTTGATGAACAAAGATGGCTAGAAAGACAGGATACCAGAGAGAAGAGTAATACCAAAGAACTGAAGAGGGTTCTTCTCAAGTCTAGTATTGATCCACATATGTGTTTAAGGAATCTATCAAAGCCAAAGAAAAAAATGACCAGTAAGCAAAAGGCTCTCATTAGGCCAGAGTGCAAAGAACTCCTAGTACATGAGTAGAGTAAAGGGGGAATTTATTCTACAGTAAAGGCCGTTTTTGATTTGGTAAAATAGCTTAAAAGCAAGAATTAGGAAGATACTTTTTTCCAAATAACTTTATTGCTTCTCAGAAATAAGCCAAAAAGAAAAGAAAATAATAGTAACAATAATAGTAAGTAGTGGATCTAATGATCTAAAGTTCACAATGTATGGAATCCAATAAAAAATTACCAGGATATAGGAATGTATGATCCAGAACAAAGAGAAAAAAAATTGATCAATTTGTGCCAGGGATGGCACAAAATAATCAAATTACTAGAAAAGGATACTTATAACAGCTATTATAAATATACTTCGTTTTAGAAAGTAGAGGAAAGTAGGGTCATGATAAAGAGAGTTGAAATATATAAAAAACACTCAGGTGGAACTTCCAGAGACAAAACCTAAAATGTCTGAGGGTAAAAATACTCCATCTAGGATTAACAGCAGAATAGACAATGCATAAGAAAAGATTAGTAAACTAAGTCCATACAATAGAAGTGATCCAAAATAAAACAAGAAAAAGACTGAAAAAAAAAAAAAAGAACAGAGCATCAGTGAATTTTGAAACTATATCAAGTAGTCTAACATATGCATAATTGTAGTCTTCAGAGGTAATAGAGTTGGGGGGACAACTTTTGAAGGTATATGCGTGCCCCATTTCCAATTTGATTAAATTGGAAATAATTTTCTTGTGTGATATTTGCTGCTAACTGTATACCAAGTTTGATTTGCTTTTGATTTTAAAAACTTTATTTTAAATTTGATATAATTCTATTTTAAGATTTTGTATAAAAGTTTCATAATTCCAATGTTAAATCTTAGAAGCAAGGTGTATTCTGAGAAATCTATCCTCTATCCCTGTTTCTTCCAACTAGGTCCCTCAATTCCTAACAACAACTTTAAAAAATTTTATAATTTATGGTTTCAGTTGTTACAAGTAAATACATGTGGGTGTGTGTATGTGGGTGTGTGTATCTTTGGAGAGGCATATAGATATATAGATTTATTTGTATTAATTCTTTATAAATAATACTATACACTTTTTCCATCTTGCTTTTTCACTTAACAATTTATCCTGGAGAACATTCTATTTTAATTTATGGACAGAGTCTTTATCCCTTTTTATAGCTGCTCAACTGCATGGTATCCTGTTGTTTATCCTTAAATCAGTCATCTGTGGACAGGAATGTGGGTGATTTCTGTCTTTAGTTATTATAACAGTGCTGCTACAATGAATAGCTTGTACATATATCTTTTTATATTTTTCTGATCACTCTTATTACTTGTTTCCTTCATTTTACTATCTCTTAAAATGGCAAGAGTTAGTTAAATCAAGTAGCTATATAGGGGACCTACTATACATCCCTGTGTGATATGCTTATAACTGATGAAATTTGTACTATAAATGAAGAGTATATGAGCATCTATCCTCATACACCTGTCAAAATTTTTTGTTATTGATTTTGGATACTTGCTGATTCATTTGTAATCATTTTAGGTAGTAGATGATTTATCTGTTGGGAAAAACTCAAGGACTCAATGATTATGTTGATTCTATATTTTCACTTTGGTGAGCTACTGTTGCTTCCCACATGAGAAAGTTAACTAACGGGAGAGAGGACAAAAATAAAAAGTATTTCTCTGTACTATAAATCAAATAATGTGTGTAAAGTGCTTTATAATATCCAAAATACTTCCACATTTATTATTAATTTATTTGATTTATATAAAAATGTTTTTTCTATTTTAATTCCACTATAGTTAACATAACAGTGATTTCATTTCATTACATCCCACTTTGGGGAATTAATATTGGAAAAAATATTAGCAGAAATAAAAATTAAAATTCATGGTAATATTTCTTACTTACTTCTGTGCTTATGATGATAAAAGCAACACAAATGGAAAAAAGCCTAAATGCCATTCCAGATAGTTTATTGTTACATACCAACATGATGTAATATGCACAGGTAATGATAACTACCTGGTTTTTTACACAGCCTGCTCCGCCCCCTCGCTGGGAGAGTCTTCAAAGAACAGTGTCATGTTTGATACAAATATTCCAGACTTCTCCTCTTCTTTTTAGGAGTGATGATGATGGGCAGAAGGGGAAAACTGTGAAATAAAATGACATGTGTTACTGCCTACACTGATTTTTCCAGAATGAGAAGGAAACACAAGTCAGAAGGACCCAGAGATGCCCTGGTGATTGTCAGCGCTCAAGTGAATCCCTTTATATATTCCTAAAATTTTGCCCTTCTAGATATTCTATCTTGTGTGAAACAACTGCCCCCCTCCCCTCAGATTACTTCCCAGTCCTTTTCTATTAAACTCCTCCTCTATTACTTCATTTAAATGTGTTTCTTTCTCATCATCATAAAAATAACCATAACTAGAAGGTGGCATTCTTTTTACCAAGACAATTCAGGATGATGTGGGCCTGGTTTTGCCTTGATTCTGATTTTCTAATCTGTTGGGTCTGAGTGTTCTTGGCTTCCTTCACTTTTGAAGTTAAAAGCATGACAACCATTTCACACTTCTGTGTGTATTCTCGTCTTGTTCTCTTTCTTTCTAAGTTTGTTTGACTGATCTGGAAGAGTTTGTTCTGAATTCACTGTAATTCCATTTATATGTACTATCTAAACTTAATCCATGGTCTTTCTTCTGAGCAATTGAGTCCCTTGTTTAAATTCTTCCTCCAATTAATAAAGTCTATTCAAAATTTAAAATAATGAAGAAAACTTTACATTTTGAAAATAATATATTAATTGAAATAGAAGTTAACCAAGTGAATGGAACCCATAATTTCAATTCCATAAACTACTTCTACTTATGAAAAAAGGCTAGAAGACATCTGTAAAGTTAAAATTGTTTTTGTATGTGGAATATGGGATTTTGTGTGTGTTTTAAAATATATACATCAATATTATTTATAATTATTGTTTCAATTTTTAGAAACCCTTAAATCTACAGCTAAAATAAAAATGAAAGGCACAGATAATGATAACTACCTTTTTTTTGCACTCCCAATAAAATGGGAGTGTGACACAAATTTATTCTAAAAAAATATAAATATGTGATGGATTTAAAAAAAGCATAGATTTTTGAAATTAGTAAATAGTATTTGAATAGAGTATATGCCTTTTAAAAGGCAATTTTTAAAAAGACAATCTAATTGTTCTACAGTCTGGCAATCCATAAACCTGATTTTTAAAACAGAGCAGCAATTAAAACAGATAACAAGAATTTTTAAGTTGAAGATAACCACAGGGAAGAAGATGGATTTCACATTCTCTCATCTCTTCATGTTTTTTCCTTGGACCCCACATAGAAACTCCCTACAACATGTCTGGAAATTTCTCATTGGAGTGCTGGGAAAGGAACATACGCCCACCTTTTCACTTCCAAATCCTTCTTCCTTTTCCTTGCATGGAGAGCAAGGTACTTTTCTGTAAGTTGGGAATAGTGCTAGTCTGACATGTACTAAAATGTTCTTTCCTTTTAAAGACATTTATTAAAATTTCTTTCCTGTTTTGTGCTGTATGTTAAGCCTATCCTTCCTACTGTGTTTTTTCTTGCCTTTCAGCAAGTCTTGTAATGTTTGTTGAAAGTGAAAAAGCAAATATTGGGAAATAGAACTGAGGAAAATAGGCCTTTAATGTGACAATTTATGTTGTTGAACTGGGCTGTATTTTAATGTTTTTTGTAGCTGTAGGTAGAGACTTAAAATTCTTCTAGTGTTCTTATTTTTTTTCTGCCATCTTGCCTTTAGGGCTTCTTTCCCCTGGCACTGCTGCTTAGAGAAGGCCTGCCCCTTACAGCTTTCACAGTCTTGCAGCTGTAGTCCATGATTGTTATCCCGGGGCTTCCTTAGTGTACTGGTGGATGGAAGAGGCATTCTGTGATCTTGCATTTAAGTCTGTAAAATGGCCTGTGTTTTGGAGCTGCGGTCTTTACATGTCTCTCAGACTCTCTGTCTTTGGTATAACATTTTTCTCCCTGCTTCCTACACTGGTTTCAGCCTTCCCAATCAATTTCCTCCAAGCCCTGTCCCCTGTTGACTATTTCTCCCTTCTTAAGTGAGAAAGGAAGCTTGGAGGAGCTGGAGGGAAGGAATTCTTTTCTCCCTGCTGGATAAGGTTTCTGAATAGCGCTCTGGCAAAGAGGTCTTTTGTTAAGGAGAAAACTATAGGGCTGGTTCACAAAGCGTCCAAGAAAAGTCATTATGTTTTAATTTGTCTAGCTGTTTTTTATTGTAGGGATGGGAGTGATGATTTCCAAGGTCTTCACGTGTAAGAAATTTAAGCCCCCACATACTATATATTTTTAAATATTTTTATTTATTTGACAGAGAGACACAACGAGAGAGGGAACACAAACAGGGGGAGTGGAAGAGAGAGAAGCAGGCTTCCTGTGGAGCAGGGAGCCCCACGCGGGGCTCGATCCCAGGAGCTGGGATCATGACCTGAGCCAAAGGCAGACTGAGCCACCCAGGTGCCCCCCACATACTATTTTTAACCAAGATCATTAATATTAATTTACTTAAATTTAACAGTGTAAAAATAAAAGTTGAATTAAGAAATCCATTAGTTTTATAAAGGTAGGAAAAATATTGTGAAATACATTTTAATGTAAGCATGATTATTTTATACCACAGAGACCACTTCATCTCGTATTATCAAATACTTATTTGAGAAACTTAGGAAGTTAATACATTTATATTTCATCTCACTTGTCAACTGGGCCCCAATATTTTTTGTTTCTTTTAATGTGCTTTTCATTTTGACAGTGGTCTTAATATTTTTTCTCTATTTTTTTCCTAATTTCTGCCATTGTGCTCTTCATCTCCTATAACTTATAACTTCTTCTTTGGATCTGGTTCTGGAAATATTATATTGTTGCCAACTTCTTTGATTCTATGACAAAATACCTATTTTCTTCCATAGTACTCTTAGATAATTCCTCTTGTGATGTATGTACTTCATGTACCTTTATTCATCTGTCTCATCTTTTTTGGGGGGAAAAAAGCCAACTGCTATGCATAGCTTCTCTCTTGATTTCTTTCAGATTATCTTTCATCTTTGGTGCTAGGTATATGTTTGAGATAAGTGGGGAAGAGAGGGAAGTAAAGATCTAGTAATCCACACTGTTGACTTCGGCTCAATGCATCTTGCCTAATCTATCATTTCTTCACCCAGGGAGAGAGTGTCTTCCAAAGCTTATGGCATTCAGGGTGTCAGCATGGCTCACGGCAAAAATGCTTTAGTTCATATCTTCTCTTCATCATGTTCACTACCTCCCTGGCCTTCTTCCATGACATTTATTCCCGGTAACTTCCTTTGGCTGAGGGGTTAGATTAGAGAAAAATAAATGGCTTGACAGCACAGTGTAATTTTTCAACTTCAATCCCATTGCTGTTCTGAATTATCACAGAGGATCACTAGAGGGAAAACTCCCACTTTTGCCCCAGCCCACCCAACTTTTGCTCTTCATTTTAATCAAAGCATCAATAGAGATTTTTTTTTCCTAAATACCAATCTTAATATCAGAGAAAAGCTGCTTCCAGCTGGGGTGAGATAGGGTTGTCGATCACCTTGCAGCTTCCTTTGGGCAATATTCCCAGCATCTGGCAAAATATTATTCATAGATTCTGATTGGAGTTATGTCATTTTTTTTTCTGGATGCTATTTTGAAATGTCATTTTCTGATCTCAGAAATAATTTTAATTTACCAGTGAAATAATACTGCCAGGGAAATTAACAAAAGGATAATGACTACCACTCCTTTCTTTCCTTCATTATGCTTTTGAGTTTTCTGAACAGCTATCAGTAGATTTTTGGCTCTGAATTGGGCTATGAAATATTTTGGGCAAGTTTTGAGATTAATTTAATGTGTTTGTGTCAGATTGGAAATTAGCAGCAAGAACCTTTTGGTGGTCGACTTTCATCTCTGGAACTTATTCTGTGTAGACCTTTATGAAATTCTAGGATATTAGATCTCAACACAGTAGCAGATTTGTTACCTGAGCAACTTGAAGGGCCTGAAAACTTGAATATAAATAAGCTCTCAGAGTTTCAGGATTTTTCTTTCCGTCTACAATATTATCTTGAGAGCTATTGGAATTCCTTTTGCATTACTATTTCTATTTTTATATATCCTCCCAGAAGAGTACATTTTAGCATGAACTCCAGAATAGAATAAAAAGAAAAGTTTCTTTCTGAGATAAATATATGTATAGAAGCTAATATATAAGAAGGATCATATTTTTATTAATTTCCTTTACCTTATTATAAATTTTAAACAGTTAATGAAAGACACAACCAGCTTTTTTTTGGTTCCAGAGTATAAATATAAAAATAGAATTACTGTTAAAAGTGCAAATAACATCATTCCCTGTAAGTGTTTCCTTTAGAGGCACAAGTTTATTCAATTCTTTTGAGATCTAGTGTGTATTGCATTTAGGTTGTCTACTCCCTGAGTACACCTGTGCAAATGTAATGAATATTAATAATTCTTCTATATCTACACTAAGGAAAAGCCAGCCAGTTTTTTTATGTAATTAGAATCTCACAATATGTTTACTGCTCTTTGTTATTACTTTGCTTATCTGAAAAAGTGCCGAAGGCCATTTTTTACTGTTAACTGAAATTGTGTAATCTCATAGCAATTTCCTATAAAATTTCAAGTGACAAAGTCAGACTGCTAAAACAGTGAATCAGAATACAGAAAATAAATTTAAATTCCATTAACTCTTGAAAACTCTGGAGCTCCAGCTTTCTGCATTAAGAAAAATAATTGAGAAATTTTTATTTGTAGGTAAAACTCTGTAAAGTATCACGTGAGGTGCTTTTGATTTAGTAAATATCACATGTACCTTAAGTTAAATACATATGTAGAGATTTGAATACATTGCTTCTATTGTGTTAGAATGTACCTTAGACTCTAGTAAAAAACTGTAGTAAAAGTGGATTTCCAACTATTAAGTAGAGTAAAACTACGGAGGAACCACATAGATAATGGACAATTACCTTAAAGCATCATTTTTAAAAATCAAAAATATATGAGTTTCCAGTTGTATATAGATTTAGTTAAACTTTGGCACTGGAAGTCAGGGTATCTTTTCATATAGCATTGGCACTCATTAGGAAAGTGTGTTTTGTCAAAAGTATCAAACTACAGGCATGTAACAACTTTGTCAACTAGGCAATTCAATACTCTACAGCATGCTTCTTCCTTGAAATGAAAGGAGAAGAAGAAGAAGAAGAAGAAGAAGAAGCAGCAGCAGCAGCTAGCATTCCTTGCTTCTGGTTCAAAACTAAACAGAAGACAAACTTGAAAAAAACCACTCCTGATATATAGTAACAATTTTAAAGAATATCAATTGTATAAGGGAAGGACTAAAAAATGTGTTTATAGAGATCCAGATATAACAACAGTACCAAAATTACACTATCACTTGTAATTACTGGTAGCAAATAAAGCTGAAGAATTAGTTGTCTAATACTTTAGGAAACAATACAAATATCCTAAGGATAATAATATAGGATTCTTATCATCTATAGTAGGGAAGCGTTCTTCCAATTTGTACTAATAATCTCAGGTGTGTGGTGCTCCTTGAACTGGAAAAATAGTGTGACAGGGAAAGCTGTGAGGACAGCAGTGCACCATGACCTCTCCCCCTCATAAAAGCAGGTGCAATTTTACTTTCATTCCTGCCGCAAATTTATTAATTTTGAACGCTTTGTACATACATTTCCTCAAGATTTCTTATAATTTCCACACTCTTCTAGAATAGAATACACATTCTTTCCTTTTTCTTTTCCAGGAAGATAAAATAGCAGGTTTTTCATGGTAACAAATTTACAGTCCTCAGAAAATCATGGTTTTAAATTTCAGGAAACATCATTTTAACTCCAACCCTATTCTAAAGCTTATTCATTTTCATTGGGGGGTCCTCTGAGATGGCTGAGGTATTTTGGTGTTTCTTCCAGAACCACCCATCAGAATGGTGAGCTAAATGAAAGGTTGGTTTTTTAAGTCACTAATTTGTTGGTTACTTTGTTACTTTGTAATAGATAACAGATAACACCATTCTAGGCTCTCTGTTAATTATGGCCTTTGCATATACCATTTAACTGCTCACCATAACCCTGTTGTATTAGATGAGATTGCATTGCTTACCTAAGATCACAGAGTTGGTAAATGATAGCATTGAAACTTTGACTAAGTTCACAATCCTACTAAGTTACCACAATGACACATACAAACTTCTCATATTCATGTGATAGTATAAAGAAGGATAAAAAAGACATCAGCATTAGCATGGGGAAATCTTGGGTATCTATGGATAAAATAACTATATGAAATAATTATTGAGTGTGTAATGTATGGAGATTAACATAACATAATAATAAAAAAAGAAATAATCAACTTTTTTAAAAACAGCTTTATTGAGATATAATTCACATATTTAAAGTGTATAATTCAGTGTTTTTTAGTATATTCAAAGATATGTGCAATCATAACAATAGTCAATTTTAGATAATGTTCATGACCAAAAAAGAAAAGAAAGAAACCCCATATTCTTAAGCTACCCTCCCTCTTATTCTCCCTAGTCTTAAAAAAAGCACTCATCTGCTTTCTATCTCTATAAATTTAATTCTTCTGGACATTTCATACGAATGGAATTATACAATATATATGACCTTTTGTCTCTGGATTATTTCAATAGCATAATGTTTTTAAGGTTCATCTATATTATAGCAGGAATCAGTACTTCATTCCCTTGAATGGCTTAATAATATTCCACTATATGTATATACCATATTTTGTTTATCCATTCATCTGTTGATGGACCTTTTGACTACTGTTATTATTACTGTTATGAAGATTCTGGTACAAATTTTGTTTGAATATCTGTTTCCAATTATTTTAGTCACATATCTAAGAATGGAATTCTGGGTCATTGTTAATTCTGTGTTTAATTTTTCAAGGAATCACCAAACTGTTTTTCGTAGCTGCTACATCATTTCACATTCTCACAAGCAACATACAATGATTCTAATTTCTTCACATCCTTGAAAATTAATATATATAATATACATACATATATATATTATCCTAACCATTCCAGTAAATGTGAGGGGTTATCTTGTTGTGGCTTTGGTTTGCAATTCTCTAATGACTAATGACGTTGAACATCTTTTCATGTGGTTGTTGGCAGCTTTTTTGGAAAAATGTTTATTAAAATGTCTTACCCATTTTTAAGTCAGTTCTGTGTTCTTTGTTTGAATTATAAGAATACTTTATATATTCTGGATACTAGACCCTTGTCAGATATGTATGATTTGTAAATATTTTCTCCTACTCTGTGGGTTGTCTTTTCACTTTCTTGATTGTGTCCTTTGAGAGACAAAAGCTTTTAATTATTATAATTTTTATAGTTTAAGCACTTACATTTAAGTCTTTGATTCATTTTGAGTTAATTTTTATACATGGTGTAAAAATTCATCTTCATTCTTTTTGCGCAATGCTACCCGGTTGGTGAGTGATTAGCTTTCACACTATGTTTTTCACATTAGTCTTTGCAAGCAAGTTGGGGGGACTACAGAGGATTCTATATTATTTTATATCTGCATTCTTAGTGTCTATCATGTTGCCTAGCAGATGAGAAGTATTTCATTCAAATAAGTGAAATTATTAAATAAAATATTATTCGATATTAAGGAAGAATAATTTTTGGTACATATCATACCCTATGTCATGTGGAAAAAATTAATTATATAGATACTTTAAAAATATAATGGTGATACTTTTACTTGACTTACCAGATTTCATGAATTATTTTAATAAAAGAAAAATAATAATACTACAGATTCTTAGCCATAAAAACTTATATTTACATTTTCTGCTGATTTTTGGTTTCATAGATAATTAAAAATAGGTATTATATCTCTTTTATATATTAGTAAACTAATGGGAAAATTTGCCCAAGGTCTATAGCAACAATATAATATAGTAAAAAAAAAATCAATTTTATCTCTCGTCTCAAATCCATATTCCCTTCATGCCATCTTAAGTGATTCTCCCTTAAATGAGATCTGTATTTGTTAAATAATAACACTTAAAATAAAAGTGTTCAAAATCAATCTTTCCTACAGATTTGGTGAAATTCTCAGGTCAAATCAAATCAAAAGTCTTCTTGTAATATAGCTGTGTCAAATCTAAGTTCTTTTCCCCTCTTCTGCCTAGATTTCTCTCTGGTAGTCCACTACAATATGCTCATCACAGAACCATATTAACTGCTATTTAGTATCCTAGAAGTTAATATATTTCAGAAGGCAGAGATGAGTACTTGTTATAGGTGATTGATTGCTAGGAGAAGCAGATGGAGATGTTTTAAATCTTTAAAAGTAGGAGACAAGTATTTCAAAGAACTTAGTAATACTTAATGCTTATTTTCCTTTTTCAATAATTATCTTTAAACAGAAGTCAAGAGAGTGCAGAATGGGGAATCACACACCATAAGAAGAGAAATTTGATTATTAAGGTAATTATTTTCCATGTGCTTAAGGCATTAGAAAAAGGTTCACAAGCACTCAAGGGCTCAGAATGTACACCGTCCACAAAAACTTTCTCGCACCCCCCAATTACTTGAGAATGTGATTTAACCAATTGGGAAATGAATAAAAAGAAGGAACCTAATAATGGGAGAAAAGTGGCATAAACTATTAGTATTATGTTCACTGAATTCTTTTAAATATGATTAACTCCATGTAATTTTGCATATATGATTATAAAACAATTCAAATGTCATAATAAACCATGAAAGAAAATATGCCTAATATCAAAACTAATTAAAAAATAATAAACTTGTTTAGAAATTATGATTCAACAATAGAAATTAGAAATGAGAGAGGAAGATGATGGGGGGAAAGGTTTTTGTGTTATTTTTCTCATCTTACCTGAGGGCACTCAATAGATCCACCCTAAAGTTTTGCCATTGTTATTTATAGAGTAGATCTTCAAGTATACATTTAAAAGAACTCTCAAATATATCCAATAGTAGGATTTAAAGCATGATATATATCTACCAAAAGAGCAGGAAACAAAATGTTTTGATGTTACATGTTTTCATGTAACAAAACGTAGAAGGAGCTTATTACAAATGAGAGACAGGAAAAGACAAAGAACATATAACTGAGTTAGCAAGCTACTTCCTATGGGCCAAATCTGGCCCACTGCTTGCTGTTTGTAAAAAAAACTGCTGTTGGAATACACTCGCTCCATCCATTTACATATTACCTATAACTGTTTGCATGCTTTAGTGGCAGAGTTGAGTAGTGACAAAAACTGTAAGGCCCACAAAGCCTAAACTATTAATAATCTGGCAATATTTGTGAATATTACAAGTTTTGCCAACCCTTGATCTGTAGTAACAAACATATATACATGATTCTTTCTTTCAAATAGCCCATAAACTAACAGGGTAAGAGAAAAAAACTGGTAATATGAAAAATGTTGTTAAAAGGAAATTCACAAAATGTGACAAGAATAACTGGAAAGAGCACCCTAATCCTCAAATTCCTTCCTTTTCAAGCAGGCGAGTAATGAGAGCTTCACAGGGGTTATGTTATTTCTGTTGGCTCTTGAAACCGAATTATGGGTTTTCCAAGCAGAGGACAGAAAAGGGGCCTGAGCCCGAGAAAATATCCTGTGAAGAAGTCATGAGGGTGGAAAAGAGATGGATATTTGGGAGGCAGTGAGAAGCAATAAAACAGAAGAAGTAGACCTCGGCAGATCTTTTCACTCATTATTCCTTCCCCCCTGGATCTTTCTGAAGCATTCATCAATTTCCAAATCAGTCTTACATGCTCATTAATACAGTTGCCATCACCCTTCAGAAGGTAAACTCCGTAAGTATTTGTTGAATGAGTGAGTGAATGAACAAATGACCAAATTAACACAGGGCCTTGTCCATTAAGCACAAAGGACTTCCAGGGGAGTCCCAGAAATCAAACAGCATCATCACCTACTCACACGGACCCTGGTTTAGTGACTTATGTACAATCGCCACACCTAGTAAATTTCCTCTGAGCCACGATTGCTCTACTCCTTGTCTGCAAATTATCATTTTCCTTAATAAAGATGGTACAAGCAAAGGAATAATTGAATATTCAGCTTCCTCTCAAATAGTTGTAAGCACTATAATGTCATTTTTGGCCAACGCATTTCTTCTTCTATCTACAAATATAGTTAAAAAGTCACTGTCCACAGTTTTGTCTGGAGTTCTTATAGCATATTGGTCAAACCTACTGCAACTGCTTGCCCTGCTGCTTAGATGTGTGCGGTCTATTACTTCAGTCTTAGCCTGTGGCTGACAAGAGCAAAGTAAGAGATCCAAAATGTCTGTGGTCTAGTTAACTTAATTCTGTTCCACATCACAAACTCAAGGTCTATGACAGTCCTGAGAAATGCTGGCTACTCAATGTGAGGGACCAGATGAGAGTCAGTGGACAAACTTTTGTCAATTTATCCTTAATCTGGAGACAGCAACTTTAGGCACAGGCCCAATTATTGATCAGGTATTTTCACTTTGATACATACATATAATTAGCTTAAAAAGCTAATGCCTTATTTTCTTTCAAAAACAGCACAGCTAGAAACTTTATATAATGGATAATTAAGTCATAGTAAATGCTTTTTATGACTTTTTAAGGATGAAATAATCAGAGTAAGAATAATAGTATACACAGAGTATATTTCTAACTTTAGATGAAGTGTTAAATGCATATTCACCCCTTATTTAATAGGATTATCACTTCAAAATGAATAACAACTGCATTTTATTTATATCAAGGGAGAAATTTCCAAAATCCCTTTGCCTGCTAGTATTAGTTAACAAAACTAGTTCCTATTTTCATCACAGTAAGCAAGTGACATTCTTCCATGGAGCAACAACCTTTTCTCATGTTTCCTAGGCTTGCTGGGAAAAAAAAAAGTGACAATTTTATGTTATGGTGAAACAGTCACACAAATGGGCTGTGGTTTTCATTTTCAAACAAGATTGTTCCTTCTAAAACTGGAGGAATCAAATTCCATTTCAAATTACATGGCTGGCTATATTAGGGCATGGTTGGTTACTCACCTAGGCAGACCTGCAAATCTTTGTGCCAGATGAAACAATCCCAGATGTAGGATTTTCAGGATTTACAGAGGAAACCCAATTATTTTGGAGGTGTTTTTCTTTGAGATTATTCAAAGCTTTAGAGGAGGAAGAAATATGATCACAGGATTTAGAATTTAAAATCCAGGATAACAATAACTCAAAACAAATCATGATGCTTTGTTGAGTTGTTTGGTATCCTTACACTTCTGAGAAAATGAGAGAATTGTAGATATTGTGATATAAAGATGAGGCAGAAAGTAAAAGACAAAAAAATCTGGGTGAGTATAACTCAATAAAAATTCGTATGCCCACAGATGTCTTATCTTCATGTTTTTCTCTATCTTTTCTATTCTAAAATCTCTGTTCAGATTCAAATTTTTAAATAAACTGTTACTGATAATATTTGCAGGTTACACAACTGTGCTCTAGAAATCATCTTACTCATTTTCAGTAGTCTGACCAGTAGTGGTCAGTGGAGGGAGATATGATTGCAAATGAACGAGCAGTGAATTTGTTGTGTGTCTTATATAGTAAAAACAGGCTTATCAAAATGTTTACATTAGTTACATGAAATACTTTTGAGGCTCACAGACATGTTGCTAATACCTTTTTTCTTGTTTTGAAGTGAATATTCTGAACTGAATTGGAATACAAAGCAAACTAGTTTCAAAGACCATCACTCATTTTAACCAGGGCATTCTGAGTTATGAGCGATAGACCGACATTTTTGAAGCTCTTGTTTCCCAAGATGACTTTCTGTAAGAAAAAAAATTTTGAAAACAAAATAATATTTCTCCCGGGTGCCCGGGTGGCTCAGTTGGTTAAGCGTCAGCCTTCAGCTCAGGTCATGATCCCAGGGTCCTGAGATCGAGTCCCGTGTCCAGCTCTCTGCTCTGTGGGGAGCCCGCTTCTCTCTCTCCCTCTGCCTGCCGCTCGCTCCCCTTGCTTGTGCTCTCTCTTTCTTTCCCACTTTGTCAAATAAATAAATAAAATCTTTAAAAAAATAGTATTTCTCCCACTGAAAGTCCAAATTTTTCCCTATACACCTTATTGTAGAATACATATGTTACACATCTTTTGCACATTTTATACTGAAAAATACAATGTTTGGTACAGAAAAATCATTCAGTATTTGCCCGTGACCATTGGGATTCTTTGGCTTCACATTCATTTTTCTTTTTCTTTTTAGAACGGTCACTGTAATTGAGCAAACTTGGCAGAGTATATCACAGATAAAAGTATCTTAAACGAAATACTGTTTTTGGCTAAAACATTCACAGCTGATCAACAATCCATTAATAACTTATTTGGGAACAAGCCAAGGATTTCTCTGGAGGATACACCCTGGTAAGGTGGTTTCAGAGATAGAGCTTTTGGGACAAATTAATATATTTTTTTTAATAAGACACTGTCATTCTTGGACCTACCGCATGATCTTAATTGGCCTAGTTGCCTTTAGCACCTAAATTGTTAGGGATCTTCATTCTGAAATGTAATATCCTCATGATTACTTTGGTTTGTTTGTTTAAATGTGCATAATTAGGCAAACTTCATCCTGGAAATGTGTTTGCTTAATACCGGGCAGAATAATTTCTAAGTACATTAAGAAATTTAGGTAAAAGGCACTTTATCAATTCAAACTGTTTTCATATACTGAAAGAAAATGAGAGCTACTTAGTGAATGAAGACTCTTCAGTCATTTTCTCACATAGGTACAGGACCCTGTTTACACCTACAAAGCTTTTCAATGGATGGTCTCATTTCTCTATTCTGTATAAAGTAATTATGCTGCAGTTTCATTCCTATGAGAAATTTCCAGATGCCATCAAGATGCGAGAGCTGAAGTCACATCTCTGTAGGCAGCAGACAAAGGCAAACAGTTAATCAAACTGTGACCGTGATTAGCTGGATAAAAAGTGACAGTTTCTAGCCGTTTTGCAGCACCTGCATTTCTTCAGACTGTAGCTCCGAAGCAAGTATGGTCGAGTCAGCAGATTCCAATATCACAATTAAGAAATAATGTGGAGCGTTCCAGGGAGAAGATTATCCAAGGCACGAAATGCAGGCTGCAAGAAAAACAGTGTTTAAAAAAATTGTGTAAACTTATAGTTTTGTATGTAAAATGGAGAAACGTCTGTAATAAGCTCAGGAAATCATCCTGAAACTGGGAGCAAGACAGGAATTTGAAAACCATGGTAATGGTACAATCTGGCAAAATGAACTACCTGTTCAGGAAAGGAAGAGGGGAGGGAATACCTAGAGTGCATCTGAAGAATATTAAATCTGGATTAAGGTTATATTAACATGAGGAAATAATCACTCAGGCTTGAAAAATGAATATTGCCCTTTCACTGTTTCTAATAATTATGTCATCTAGCTGTAGGCAGTTGCTTGTTTGCATTTTACATATCCAATACTGCAATGCTTGTTATCTTTATGTCCAAAATGGGAAAACTAGAATATACGGGCATTCACTGCAAGTTTTGCACAGAGGACTTTGAAAGTCTCTGCAGAACTCTTAAGAAATTCAAATGATCAAGGCTTTGATAAAGAATTGAAGTCACAATATCTACATATTTGAACAAATCAACAAGGGGCGAATATCATTAAAATGTAAATCCAAGTCTATGGTATAAAATTCTCGACTACAAGACCACCTATGTTTTAACTTTACTTCACTCATCCATAAATGAACATCCTGAATTTTAACATATGTTCAAATTTCAAGTACTGAGTTGGCCTAACAGAGGGATTTAGATATATTCCACTGCCCTGATCTGTCAACCATAGGAGTTTAGCAGAGCTTGAGGCCCTCGAGGAGTTTCACAAAAGAGCAAGTATTTTGCACAAAGCAGCACCTATATGGTCAACAAAGCCCCAGGGGTCCACAAAGCTAACAGTATTAGGCCTAAAGTCCAGCAATTCTAGAAAAAAAAGTGTTTCTTGTGGATAGGAGAGAGGTTTCGTCCAGATGACCTCTGAGAATGGAGGTTAGACAAGTTTGGATCCAGACTCATGGAGACAGGAGTCTTTGCCAGTGAAACCAAAGTTTATGCAGCCCACCCACCTGAGTCGCTGGGCTTTTCAGACCAAACTTGCTTAGAATAAATTCAATTGAGTTTATTAATCATGTTGATTTACAAGAAGAAACTCACCAAACCACACTCTAGCTACTTTCTGGAAAAAGAAAACACTCAAAAAACAGTAAAGATGAAGCAATAAAGATGTGAAAAACAAGGCCAGGGAAAATTAAGCACACTTAAGCCCCCTATGATTATTTAATAACAACAACGTTTTCCTCAATCATGTCCATGCAGAAAATGGAGTAGATGTGGACCTTATTTATGGGAAATTCCAACATCAAGGATAACAAAGAAAACTGAAATGAGCTGGTGTCACTGAAGTTGGAGTGTGATAAAGGCAAGAATTCATTACTCTGTTCCATCAAAAAATAAAATTTATATATTTAGAATGATCTATCAAAATTACCAGGCAAGGAGGTTACATGGCCTGTCCAAACCAATGCAGGGCTGATGGATATTCAAAAAAATGACTTCTCCAGTGAGGAGGAATTCCCCAAGCTTAAGAATAATAACCATCATCTCAATGATTTGCATCAGAAATACTATATTTTATCAGCTTCTTTAGAAAGACAGCAGTTTTTCATTCACTTGAATACACATATTTATTTTAAGACTCAAATAAGCTTAAGAAGCCTTAAAAATTATGTGTGTGTGTGTATGTGTGTATTGAGGTGAGAATACCATGTGCAACAATTAACAGCAGACTTCACTATATTGTATGGCATATGAATTTTTTATTTGTATTTGATTCAGAGCACTAATAAAGGCTGTAGAATAATGTTTTTGTCTTTTACTTTTTTACTGACACAAAAATATCTCCATTATCTTTCAAGGTTAAATAATCATTTAAATTTCAAAAATATTATAGTTTTTGCCATCAGTATAGATATAGTGCATTTCCTAACTTTATGGTTTGACACATACTATTTCAGGAATGAAATTCTATTTCTATTCTATTCATTCTCAGAAATGAAATTTTGAGTGCTACTTTTAGAATTTTCTTCTTCTTCTTCTTCTTTAATTCTCAGTTTTATGAAAACATGCCCAGTGTTAGGCTTGACAACTTGAGAGGAAGAAAAGGAACGTATGATGCACGTTTCCTAACTACAAGCACATGATAAAAGATATGCTGTTTTTGTGAATGAAAACAGTGAATGTTCAAAGAGGGCACTCGATATAAATGGGAAGAAAGAGCCAAGTAAGTCTTCCTGGCAGAGCTTGAAGCAAGAGGCATTAACACTGGGCAGGATTGGGCAGCCAGTCGATATTACCTTGAGTTGTCAAGAAATCAAATATTAAATCATGAATCAAGAAAATCAAGCTTACATCAATTTCTGGAGAATGTTATAATTTGCAATACTCATAAGATGAAGCAACTTTTTTATAACAATATCCTAAGTCAGAGTGGTACTTTTTGCTCTTAGACTTTCACTGGTCAGTTCTAGCAAGCCAACTTTATTTTCCAAAAATACTTAGCTTCTGTCAACAGATCCAGGTGACTTTGAGAAAGATTAAAGTCTCAGGAGAAATATGACTCTTATTTTAGAAACATCTACATACATACATGTACACATACAGGTATATGTAGGCATAAGCATATACGAACATAGGCATGACTGAGAACTTACAATTTTCATTCATGCATGCATTTTTTTTTTTTTTTTTACTTACCTAAACAATGCTGGACATGAAAAGAGAAAGAAATGCAGTTCCAGCTCCCAAAGTATTCAAGTCTGCATAGGAGAGACAAATGTATATGAACAATCACAGTAACATGTTGAATGAGTAGTAGAAATACATATAGAATAAATTGGTAGAAGCATTGAAGACATAATTAGCCTTCATTGAGTGTTAGCTCTAGGATTTCACTCAATGAGATAAAATAAGCAGTTGAAACACTATTAACAGCATATGAAAAAATGTAGTAAACTTCAATAGCTCATTCAGGTTAGGCAAGCTAATTTAATACTGGTGCTTAAGATACAGATGGATGGAGAGAGGCATTGATAAATGTGGTGGCTTGGTAGTCAGAGCCAGATTTTGAAGGCTCTTTTACTAATGAGTTTGGATTTTGTACTACGAGTTATGGAGAGTCACTGAACACTTTTAATTGAGAGAGCGTCATGGACAAATTTACATTTCTGAGGTGCTGGCTGTATGGAGTAGAGACAGCAGTACAATTAGGATGCAAATATAATAATCCAAGAGAGGATGATGGCAGTGACTGGTTGGGGCAGTGGCATTATACCTGTTTTTAAAGATTGAATCAAAATGACTTTTGGTGAAAAATTAAATCATGTGGGAAAGAGGCAAGGACTATGAGTTAACTTTCGGGTTGCTACTTTGAGAAAATAGCAGTAAGCTAGTAAATAACAAAGTGAGGTACAAATTTGGTACCGAAGAGTTCAGGTTTTAAATACTCCATTGTTGAGTTGACGATTCTTTTTTGATTTGAGGGAATTCTTTTGTGTGGCAGAAATTTCCAGCAGTCAATTGGAAATATGAATCTGTAATTTAGGAGGTATAATGGATTGGATATATACTTTGGAAGTCAACAGATTACAAAATATTGTTAAAAATAGGGCAGTACATGAAATCTCCCAAAGAAATTATTTAGAATAAGATGACAAAAGATCGCTCCCTGCTCAGCAGGAGGCCGGCTTCTCCCTTCCCACTCCCCCCCACCACTTGTGTTCCCTCTCTTGCTGTCTCTCTGTCAAATAAATAAATAAAATCTTTAAAAAAAAGAAAAAAAAATGACCAAAGATCTTGAAGTAATATTGGATTAAAATTATTAAGAACCAAAATATCCAATACAGACATTGGACCTTAAAAGAATTTTTTAAAAAAAGAAAGAAGAATGTTCTTTAATCTTAGACTAGAGCCTCATAGCTTAAAATAGAGAAAGGCTGTATCTCAGAGGCAGCAGCCCTGAGGTATGAAAAGTCTTGAGAAAAACAGAAAATCCCAAACCAGAAGATCCAGAAGAATTGTTAGTTTGTCCAATGAATGATGAACAGTTGTCTTCATATATTGAAGTGGATTTGAGTCTATTTCATATCGCATGCTGTGTAGTATCTGACCTTTTCTTTGATAATTTTTAGATAAAAGAAACATTGTTATTTTTTATTCATAGTGGTCCCAGAAGTTAGTATATTTGGCTAACTCACAATAAATGTTCTGTAAATGTTTATTGATGTATAATTTAATACACTCAATAACTGTTACAATTATTATCTTATCTAATACTTAGGCTACTCTGATAAATTTGTTATTACAACTTACAGATGAAGAAATTGAGATTTAGGAAGGTTAATCAAACTGTAGTATGTGGACTATGCAGGACGTGGCCTCAGAAGGGTGTGACTTCAGGCCAATGTTACTTCCAGCATAAAGTGCTACACTCCATGAAAAGAAAATGAGAAGTCTACCACTCTTTTGCACATTTTTGTGGGCACCCGATTTTATTAATTGCCTATCATGTTTCAGGCACTATGTTCAAATATTCGTATGCATCATCTAATTTAGTTTTTCAACAGTCCTACAAAAAAGTAATTAACTTCCATCAAAGTGGATTGATATGCTTATTTCTATTAAGAGTTGTACTAGTCTTTTAGTTACTAATGCTCAAAACTCGAACATGTCTTTCGATTTTTATATCTCCTCAGTCTCCAAGACCTGTGAAGTCTAATTCTCTGAAGTCATCCATATCTATCTCATTTCAGTTAGGAACTCTGTCTCCATAGTCAAGTGTTTTCATTCAACCTTGTAAACCTCCCAGGCAGATACAAAGCTGTTGATCAGGGTTTTGCATTGAATTTAATCATAGGATTAATAGCACCTTCTTACCACCTTCACACAAAACTCCATTTCTGTATTTATCCAATTATCCTCACTTCTCTTCTTAGTCAAGTCCTCTCCCATGACTACCTTACTTCTCTTCCTCAAATGACCCGTATCTCTCACTTGCAAAGGCCACTGCCTTTGCCTAAATCAAAACACCTTCACCTGTGTCCTGTTTATCTCTTTACACTTGGCCTGAGATGATAATTCCTTTATAGCTCTACCCCCAAATCCGGATGGTGCCATTTCTAGGTCAACACTGTTCTTTGACATTTTAATCAGAGTGTACCACACTGCAGTGATTTTTTTTCTATTAATATCCAAACTATGTTCTCCAATACAGTAACCCTAAGCCACACATACCTATATAATTTAAAATATAAAATAAGATAATACAGTATAACATAAATTCTTACTTTAATTAATTATGAAATGAAATACAATTCAAACTTCTGTTCCTTAGTAGGCATCAGCCATATTTCAAGGGTTCAAAAACCACATGTGGTTGGCTGTGGCCTAGATATTAGGCAGTGCAAACGCAGAACATGGGATGATAACTGTGTCTTACACATATGTTTCTGTCTGACTGTACTACCTGGGACTGAAAGCTAAGACCAAAATGTCTGTTTTCATGTACCTTCAGGCCTCCTACCATGCCCAGAAGATTAAATGCCTAATAAACCTAATTGAAAATTGACTGAAAGAATGAATAAACAAATAAACAACTTGGGATGATAATTGTTTCTACAATAATCCATTGATGACTCATTTCTTAACCTTTTTCATCACAAAAGCAAAATTTAAGGCCTTCTGTATGCTACTTTTGCTGCTATGTGTTGATACAAAAATGTTTAAATGTTTCTGTTTTCTACCTTCAAAGAGGTTACTGTATTACAGAAAAAAATAGATCTACAAAAAAATAATTATAATAAGACTCAATGTAGACTTGAGGTCCCGGGAGCAAGCCTTGCTGCTTTTCCCCCTTTTCCAAACACTGTACAGCATAGAACAGTCTGTGGATGACCAGATCATTGGGGGTAAGAGCTAAAGCCACCAGGTCAAAGAGTAGAGCAGCATCAACTATCCAGAGACTCTAAACTGTGTCAAATAGTATATAATAGAGATCAGAAAACCTAGCTTGCCTGGTGTGATATTGTGATTTATAAGAAGAAATATATTTCTGGTCTTTGTCCCCTTTTCTGGCACAGAGCTCCTGAAACCATTGGGATTTGCTAAGTGATGAGCACCATAAGGGAGACTTTTATGTTTATGAGGTGACTTTGGGAACCAGATGGGGTTAGTGGAGCAATCATGTGATTAGAGGGTTAGAACTTTCAGTCTCACAACCACCTCTGTGGAATAGAAAGGCTGGAGGTTGAATCAATCTCCAATGGCCAATGATTTATTCAGTCATGCCTATGTAATGAGATCGCCATAAAAACCTAAAAGGCTGGAGTTCAAAGAGTTTCCAGGTTGATGCACACATGGAGGTGCTGGGAGAGTTGTGCACCTGAACGGCTTGGAAGCTCCAAGCTCTTTCCCCATACCTGCCCCTTGTATTTCTTCACCTGGCTGTAGATTTGTATTCTTTAACATCTTCTGTAATCAATTGGTAATCTACCAAGTAAATACATTTCCTGAGTTCTGTGAGCCATTCTGGCAAATTAATCAAACCAGTGGAGGGGGTCGTGGAACCTCTGATTTATAGCCAGTTGGTCAGAAGCACAGGTAACAATCTGGGCTTGAAAATTGGCATCTGCAGTGGAGTGCAGTCTTGCAGGACTAAACCCTTAACCTGTGGAATCTGATGCTATCTCCTGGTTGTTAGTGTCAGAATTGAGTTGAATTGTAGTACACCCATCTGGTGTCCAAGAGTTGCTAGTTGGTGTGGAGAAGCCTTTATACAGACATTAGGAGTCTTAACTGGCCTAGTTGCCTTTAGCACCTAGAATTAGGTGCTAATTAGAATTAGGACCAGGGAATCCAACAGATTTGGTTTTACTTTGACTCCAAAGAATTCTCTCCAAATGAGATTTGAACTTCAGGAATATACTTTGAAGTCACACCACAGAAAAGGAGACAAAATTTTTCCAATGGGACTGACTCAAAATAAAACAGTACTTCCTTCTGATGAACCAGTGTCAAAATTCAGAAGAGCTTGTAGAAGTAGATACAATAGGCAGTCAATGCATTTGTTTTCAAAAAAGCTTGGACCCTATCCTTCTGTTAAAGAGAGAGTTCAAAGGTCATTTTCAAAATCAGTCACGTACAGTATAAATCAAATTATAATTTGACCCTGATCTCCACTGGAAATTTTATTGAGTTCCTGTGGTCATTTGAAACCAAAAACGTGACCATTGCCATCACTGCTTTACCTAGGCAGTAAATCTAGTTGGTATGAAGTACTTTTTTGATTTACCTAATGATATAAGATATTCACAGTGTTTGGGGATTTTTTTTACAGTTCAAGTTATGCAGTTGTTCCAAAGAGCTATCCAGCTCCTCCGTCGGGTACCTTAAGTTAAGTCTTTACTAGTTACTGAGAAAATTCTTAATTTCTAACAACAGGTGAATGACACCAGAACCCTTAGGGCCAGAGAGGTAGAAATTCTTTACATTAACTGAAACTTGGCAAGGAGATCCAACTCCAGTACCCTCTATCAGAAATAATGTGGAAATAGCTAAGTTACTTCTAGATTTCTGAGAAGTATCCTTTTAGCAATTTAGTAGAAGAGTCTGGCGCTAAAGATTCTGATTAAGTCTTGGCTCCACCATTATGTAAGTTGTACAAATGATTTCCTCTCTGTGCCTCAGTTTTTCCATTTTTAAATGAAAAGGTACTGGATTTCAGGACTTTCAGAGAATTGCCAACTCTAGCTTCAGAGATTCTGATAAGTAGCATAGTTTTGCACTAATAATTCTCTGTTGTTGACATATAAGACGGTGGCCAAAAAACATTTTGGTTTAAAAAAATTACAATACAGTGTAATTTGAGTAATAATAGAAATGTATACAGCACAAAATAAGGGATAGCTAATTCTTTTTTTGAGAATGGGGTTAGGATTAGGGTGAGAGGGACATTCACTGAGCATGTAGTACTCTGTAAATTTCATAGTGTGATCTACAACAGAGTATTTTCAGGCTACCAATTCATAAAAGATGATCATTGAATTTAACTTGTACATAATTTGGTGCAATACTCTGTACAAGTGTTTAATTAGCTCTTTTAATAGTCAATGAAAAGGAGGTTAATCTGAATGTAAAATATATGTTGAGACCATTGTTTACTGTAATGATTAATAAGAAATAATGTTTCCCTTTTTTCAGTCTATTTAATGACTAAAAGTAATAATTCTAAGAAGCATTAGAAAATAATCATGTCAACATGTGAAATTCTTGGAATCCTTCACAGTGACAAACATTATGCTTTGTATTTAGCATTATTTTCAGCAATTATTTGAAGATGATATTAAATTTCTACCATAAAATGATTTTCTAAAAATATGAGAATAAAAATCTGAGTACTTTTTATTCATCAGTGATGAGTATTTTGAGTTATGCCATAAATATAAATCAGTATTTACCAAGATGCTATATTTGAATGGAAAACATTCTTCCTATTAAATAAATTTTAAAAACTCAGGCAAACAAGTGTTATGCATCTATAGGCACATCATAATGTCACATGATATTAGATATTGGTTGATTAGAACTTCCTGCCCTTATGGATGCATTTCTTTGCTTTGGGGTTTTATGTTTCAGCTCAACATATTTAAGTATACTCTGTGAAATGTGAATATAAGACAGTTAAAAATGTGAATATAAAATAGTTAAAGGAAACATTATTTATACTAAAGGTTCTTTCTTAGGATTAGTTCTAGCCAAGAATGTATGCTTAATCTGAAAAATTCGCAGTTGCTATAGTACTATCCATTTAATTTTGTCATCTGCCTGGGTGGCTCAGTTGGTTGAGCAACTGCCTTTGGCTCAGGCCATGATCCTGGAGTCCCGGGATCGAGTCCCGCATTGGGTTCCCTGCTCGGTGGGGAGTTTGCTTCTCCCTCTGACCTTCTTCCCTCTCATGCTCTCTCTCTACCATTCTCTCTCTCTCAACAAATAAATCAATAAAAATCTTTAAAAAAATACAGAGAAGAATTAAATTTTTTAAATACTATGGTTTAAGTAATTTTAACTGGAAATTAAAATAAAAATACATTAAAACAGAGACTCCTTGAGATGTAAAAAATTGGATAGTTTTCATTTAAGTCAGTCAACTTTACATTGAAAATGATTGTATCTTAGAAAATTTACCTCCGAGAGACTGGAGAGATATAGAGCACTAGTTTTTCTGGGAACAGTTTTGTCCCTGGGAGACATTTTTTGACTGCCAGTACTCGGGGAGGGGACATTACTGGCATCTAGTGAGTGGAAACTAAACAAGGAATTATCTGGCCCAAAATGTCAGTAGTACAGCTGTTAAGAAATCCTGATTGAAATAAAATGGGTGCATCTTATCATTTCCTTTTTTCACAGCTGGCTATTTTTGGCTCTCGCTAGATTCTCAGCATCTGACTCTGTCTCAATCTTCTCTTTCTGTCTCTGTCGTTCTTTCTCTCTCATTTTTCTTTTTCTTTCTCTAATAAACCTCTCTGATGAAGATCCATTAATGTTTTAATGGAAAAAGACATTTTTCTCATAACTAGAAGCAGAGACCAGAAGTTCTCAGAAATAAAAGCCTAAATCAAGAAAGAGTATAGTAGAGGTTGCATCAGCAAGGTTAAAAAAAGAATCTGTTTCTGTAATACTACTTTTAAAGATACTTCAAATTGTCTTAAAGATGAATTAAGGATTCGAAGATGGAATATTTCAAAACTTCATGAAAGTCAGCCTCAGAGACTGTAAACCAGGATATCTACCAGCGTCGGTGACAAACAAGGACTTTATACTTGTAAACTTTGCACTGTAAAATTGTTTCCTGCCATGTCCTCAATTAACCTTTGTGAGGAAACCCCTGGACTTCAATCACTTGCAGTTCTTTGTCTTTGCTTCTATTATTTTAACTAAAAAATAAGACCAGACTTTCCTTATTTGTGATTCCATAAAATCCTTCAGCTGGGTTCAACATATTATTTATTCTTTCCTATTTCATTTTTCTTGTTTGCCACCTTAACCATTTTTAAATGTACAGTTCAGTAGTACTGAGTGAGTACGTTCACATTGTTGTAAAACCATCCCCACCATCCATTTCCAGAACTCTTTTCATCTTACAAAGCTGAAACTGTGCCCATTAAATGAGGATAAGTAAATAATATCCACCCAAAATTGTGAAAGAAATTACAAAATACAATATGATAATTTTGGTTATCATTTTTTTATGAATTTAATTTACTTATTTAAATTCTAGCCAAAATCTTTTCCTTTGGACCTAATTGTTCTCTATAAGAAATTTCTCTTAAATTTGTCTTCTCATTCATTTACTGAATTAATTAATTGAAGACAAGGGAATAAGAAAATGAGAAAGAGTCTCATTACTGAATTAATTGAACAGGGAAGTTGAGATGTGAAATAATGAAAGGAGAGTGAAATGTATTTCCACAATCAATCGATCATTTTATACAACTCTTCTCCTTACATTATCTCATTCTTCTTATTAACTATTTTATTTACTTGTGCCATGCATCCTTCTACTATGTCTTATTTAACCCAAGGACACAGGTTGATATTTTTCTGTTGTCTACTTCCCGGTATTTTCACAGGCATAGGCAAAGCTACATTTAATCCCTTATTTCCTGGGCTTTAGGACTTTTCATACTTCTAATTTACGTTTTGGTAAAATATGGTCCTACATATGGATAAAGCCATAAATTTCACATATTGATAAAAGATGGGATTTACAGGAAGTGCTTGTTATTCACAACCTGCATTCTGAACAGAGCATTTTAGAATCAAATGCCTACAAGTGCCAACAAAGTAAATAAAGTAGCAGGTGTAAGGAGACACACAGGTAAGAGGAAAGGACTGTGGAGAGTAAAGGCAAGCCTCAGGGAAAAGGGGCTAGTTGCTACTCAATTCTCAGTGTCACCAGACCTTATGATTTTTCTAATGAAGCCAGAAAGTTTGTTTTCATATAAAATTTCCCAATTTTTAAATGTTTATATATTTTTATTTATTTATTATTTTTTTAGATTTTATTTATTTATTTGAGACAGAGAGAATGAGAGAGAGAGAGCACACGAGGAGCGGGAGGGTCAGAGGGAGAAGCGGACCCCCTGCTGAGCAGGGAGCCCGATGCGGGACTGTATCCAGGGACTCCAGGATCATGACCTGAGCCGAAGGCAGTCGCTTAACCAACTGAGCCACCCAAGGCGCCCTAAATGTTTATATATTTTTAAATCCCTGTAGGCCAAGCAAAAGTAATCTGCATGCCAAATGTTTTTTATAAACCTCCAGGTTCCAACCATTGATCTAAGCAGACACATACATTTTTCATGTTAGACTATAAATAGAGTAGAGGTTGTCAAAGTTCTGTTGACAGTACTTGTGGACCCTTGGGAGAGAGAGTTTACATACTCCTGCATCTTCTACTTATAATGTACTTTAACTTAATTTAACATTAACTGAAAAATTGTTTAAGAATACCCATATTTAAATTGGAATAAGAGAAAGTTTTTCTGTCTTGCTAGCTACCACATCCTTCTTTTTCCTTTCATAATTATTCTTTTCTTTTTTGTAAAAAAGATTTTTTATTTGTTTGACAGAGAGAACACGAGCAGAGGGAGAGAGAGGGAGAAGCAGGTTCCCTGGTGAGCAAGGAGCCCAACGTGGGACTCGATCCCAGGACCCTGCAATCATGACCCGGGCCGAAGGCAGCCGCTCAACTGACTGAGCCATCCAGGCGTCCCATAATTATTCTTTTCTCACATGAAGGAGTCTCTGGGAATACCATACTTGCTAACTTTTATTCTTTCTCTTTATTATTCACAGTAAACTTTAGAAATACTAATTTTAAAACAGTATTTCATAGTTCCACACATATATTAAATATAATAAAACTAGTATATTTAAATGAACATATTTTTATCATGGCATTTTTCATTAAGAATTCTTCATAATTTCTCATCAATTATGTTTCTCTTACTAATTTCCATATTGAGAATCTATATGTTGGTTCTAGATCTCCAAGCCTATATATTATTTTATTCAGTGCATGGCATTTCCCCTTCTTTAGTATTTCTGCTTCTCTAGTTACTAAGTTCTTACTGATGTCTTTGAAAAGTCTATTCTATTCCATGAATTTATTTTTTTAAGTTTATATTGAACTGTATCAATATCTTGATTTACAAAATAATTCAGTTCCACAAGAGTTATCCAATTAAAGCTCAATGAAGAAACTTGACATTTAAAGGAATACTATAATAAATAATTTGCAAAACAAATGATCAACCTGTTTAATTTATTCATTGTAAAGGATTTTGTAAATGTTAGATTTGTTCATAGCAAGTGTACATTTTTCTGACATCTCCCTTTGGATTATAATTTGAAAAACACTTAGAAGTTGTCCTATATTACTGTCAATTATTCAAGTTTCTCTGTTTACAATGTATATACTAATATCCAAAACCAGTCCAAAAATCTGATGTCATGTGTGTGAGCACATGTCCACACACACACACACACACACACACACACACACACACACAATTTTCCTACTCAATTTCAGGACAGTTTTAACAATTTCCATGAGAAGACTTTATCTCTATTTGCTTATTTCAAATAATTATTGTAGCTAAGAATTATTTTCTGGGGTGTGGAGGCAGGGGAATCTATAGTTAGGCTGCGTTAACGGGACAAATTTGGTGGTTCTCCTTGAATCTATTCCACTGTCAAGACTCAATTTCTTGTCTCAGAGGTGACATTTAATATATGATTGACCTTTATCTCAAATTCTAAAATTGTCAATTTTCTTTATGATAGCCTCCAGTAAGGAAATTAATCAAAAGTTTAGGAAAATAAATTGGTTATTTAACTTTTGTCCCTCAGCACTAAAAATAACATGTGAAATTTCTTGGTGCCGCTCATAAGAAATATGCTATTTATGAATTTTTTCCTTTGAATATTTGATATTCCCTTCACTCTGGCTTAAATATCTTTAGCTTCTCAGGAACACTGACCTCCCTACCAGTAGGTTCCAGTCACTCACACGAGCAGTTACAGTATACATTTCACTATCATTTGAATTTTTTCTTAGGATGATCAACTCTAAAATCCTATGGTCTGATTGTACCTCCTGATGCTTTCTATTTCACATTTCTAAATTTCTACTAAACTAGATTTTTATCCTTACCAAGATGGAGATCTCCAGTTGTCCCTTTTGTAGCATATTCTCCCCCACTTCTAATTCTGGCATCACTTGCCTCTCTCCCAAGTCAAAACCTTATAACCAGCTGTTAAAATCACACTTTTTCAACTGTTCTTTTGCCAGTTTGCTCTAACTTGCCAACTTGTGTTTTTTCTTGGCTCCAGTTATGGAACTTTATTTGACTGTGATCTTCTGCATTTTCTGGAGAAAGTCACTAAACAGTGATGAATCAGTAGATGTACCATCAGGCTATTCTTATGTTCAAACTCAGTTACAATCTTACTTTTGCCTAACAATTCTGTTATTTATATTTTGCCACGGAGTCCTCCGTTAGCCACTGTAACACTTCTGCAATATCAATTGGAAGCTGTCCATTCAAATATCCCCTTTGTCAAAAACGATCTACTTCATCAGTAGTCTCACAACTTCCTCTCTAGCAATATACTCTCTCCTGATTTTTTTTTTGACCAAACTAAATACTACACTATTCCATTATAATTGATCTTTGTTAACCACCTCTTGACACAAACACCAAATCTAGATAAACTCTACAATCTACAGATGCAATGGCTAAAGCAGAAATGTTGACTACTGTTAGGAAAGAATTATATAAATGGGTTTTTTTGTTTCACTTGTATTCATGATGAACAACAAAAAACAAAAAGAAAAAAACAAAGGGAGATTATTTCTTAGATTATCTCTGTTACTCAGTTCTCCCAGTTTTCCATAGACTTTTCTCAATACTCACTCCCAGCGGATGACCTCACCCAATTTCTCACTGTCTTAATCTTCTCCTCAACAAATCTGTAATCCTGCCTATACTTACCACACCTTTCTTCACTGCTTTTGTAATAAAGGGAGTGTCTTTCCTTCCCCCAAAGGCCTGTCTTCCCTGTGTGCTCTGAAGCCCCTCCCCTTAACTCTCACACAACTCTGCTTTTTAATTTCTTCTCTCCTTCCTTTCTATGGAAATTATGTCATTATAACAGCATCTTCTCGTATCTTCAACCATTATGCAAAAGAGAAGCAAAAGAGAAAAAAATGCAAAACATCCAGTTCCTCGCTATCTCCAACTATTTGGCCTTATCCTTGACCTCTTCCAGAGCCAACCTGCCCACAAGACTTGTCTGTACAGCTATCTCCAATTTTATGTGTTCAGTCATACTTTGATCCAACCCAATCTGATCACGTCCCTACTACTGCATTAAAAAATGTATCTGTCAAGGCCACCAATTTTGCTAATGATATTTCTGCATTTAGCTTACTCAGGATCCTCTCAAATCAGCCACATCCACATTATTGAAAATTTTCTGTCATGGCTTCCAGGACGCTAACATGTCTTTTTTTTTTTTTTTTTTTCTTTTTTTTTCTTACTTCAACTGATCCCCTTATGGTCTCCTTTGCCGTATTCTTCTCCTTCACAGTATTACATATTGGAGTGATTTGCAGCTTAAATCTGGACTCTGCTCTCCATATGCATTATTTTCCATGAGGTATTCTAGTCCACTCAGAAGCAGTAACCAACTTGTTCGTATTGTTTTGAAACAAATACATTCCATAATTGAGTGGATTAATATAATTCCCACAAGTGTCTTTTAATTTTTGGTCATGACAAGGCTTAAGGTTAAAAATTAGATTCCAGGAAAAAAACTGAAATTTTTAGTTACCAACTGAATAAATTGGATAGCTTCTTGATCCCATCACTGTCATTCAAGACTGTAATTCAAGTTCTGACTGTGAGAAGAAATAGAGTATATAAACATTTTAACTTAAATAGGAATTTTGCCCACTTGCCTAGTCTTCTATTTGCATTCTTTACACAATATATTTCTGTGGTCTCCAGAATGCATATATTCAGAACTTTTGTAATCTTACTGAAAATGTCTATTTTAACAAAGCATTTGAGCATTAAAAACTAAGTGTTTTATGCTAAATAAAAATGTGGCAAACATTTCTGTAACTAAAGAAAGGAAAGTCTATAAATTCTGATCCCTATAAGCAAAATAGGCTATGAACAATTTCCTGAACACAATGTATGCTTTCTATTCTCTGCATTTTTCATAAAAGGACAATTCCTATCCGTTATTCTTTTGAGTAAATCACCTTTTCCTGATCATCCCTGTTATATATTTCTTAAACCTTTATCAGTTGGGCGCTAATCCTCATTTTTTCTTACAACTTTCTTAACCTCTGTTTTATAACAACACTATTTCCCACATCTTTTATTCTCTGAAACCTATTCTGGAAAATTTCTTCAGCAATATCATCTATTTAATAACTCTGTTTTTACCTGTGACTAAAATTTTGCTGAATGTATCCATTTAATTTTTAATTTGAATTTTTATAGTTATTTCATGGCTAAAATTTATATATCTTTAAAAAATCTGCTGTTTTTCTATGACCTTGTTTACATATTATTTACATATTATAGGCTTTTGGAAAGGTAGTTTTTAAATACATTCAATACCCAAAAAGTTATTTTTCAACATATTCCAAGTTTTATCCTTCAAATTTTTTAAGTCTTTGTGAGGCTAGCTTGGCTAATTTTTATTTTAGCTAATTCCCACATAAGTCTTGGTTTTTATGGGTGTGTGTGTGTGTGTGTGTGTGTGTGTGTGTGTGTGTGTGTGTGTGCGCGCGCGCATGCGCACGTGCACTTGGGTGTTTGAGTTTTAACCACTAATATTTTTTTTGACATATTATCTCTGGAAATTGTTTGACACTTATAATTTGAGTAATTGCTTGTGTGGAATATTTGCATTTGCCTTTGCCAGTGCCTTATGGGAAATAAACTAGATTCTCAACTTTCGCTTTTTGCACCACTAAGGTACTTGAATTCAGTCATTAAACTTATGTGAGAATTTGTGACTATGAGTTATATAGGAACATCTTTCTTATCCGTACTCAAGTTTAGTGTCAAGAAAGGCAAGTTTTGGGGCACTTGGGTGCCTCAGTCTGTTAAGTGTCCGGCTCTTGATTTCAGCTCAGGTCATGACCTCAGGGTGGTGGGATCAAGCCCAAGCAGTGGAGAGTCTGCTTGGGATTCTTTCTCCCCTCATCTCCCTCTGCCCCTCTGCTTCTGCTGTCTTTCTCTTTCTCAAATAAATAAATCTTTAAAAAAGACAGGCAAGTTTCCTTTTTTATGCGACATTCATTTCTTAGTTGTCCTAATATTGAAGAGGAAAAATATTAGAGAAAATCATTAGATATAAAATATTAGAGAAAATCATTAATAGAGTGTGATTTTGGCACATGACTAAACAAAGAAATACATGAACCACAATGACAATCCTGTGTATGTGGAATATGACATAGTGCACAAGTGCTATTACATTTAGCGGGGAAATGCTTTTCCATTTTCTATTGAATAAGTAGTGCTGAAAAGAACATTATTGATAGGAAAAAAATAATATTACATGATGACATTACTCCATATAGAAATACTAATTTCTAATTGATTAAGTTCTGAATGTGAAAACAGTCCATTTAATATTTGAGAAAAATATATAGGATATTATCTTTAAGACTGATTGAAGAAACTTATTGAATAAGATAAAAAAATGCAAACTAAAAAGTTAAAAATGATAAATTTGACTACATTATCATTTAGGCAATTTGACCAAAATCAAAACAAATAAACAAATAAAAATCTTTTAATCCAAACACATCACAATTAATGTGAAAAAGGAAGTCACAGACTAACTGAAAATATTAACATCCCACATAGCTAATATATATATAGATATTAGGTAATGTATACGTGAGTGCAAAAAGACAACACAATGGGTACATGAGTGCAGGATATGAGCAAGTAAGTGTTTCACAGAAGAGGACACCCACCTGGCCAATGAACATATTAAAAATGTACATATTGCTGGTAATGAAGGAAATGCAAATTAATGTCAGCCAGATTAGCAGAATTTAATTCTTTGGCACTACTACATTTTTTGTAGGATTTAGAGTAGTAAGAATCTCATTAACCACTGTTTAAAAAGATAGAGAACATTATTATAACAACTCTGAAGAAAATTTTGCCACTGCCTAGATAACTTCACCTACAGTAAGTCTTGATGATTCAACTTTTAGAGAAACCCTAATATACATGCAAAAAAGATGTGCAAAAATATTTATCGAAATGTTGTTTGTTTATTATTGAACAAAAATAAGAATACAATTATCCACCAATAATAAAATGGATAGGAGGCACCTGGCTGGCTCAGTCAGTAGAGCATGCAACTTAGGGTCATGAGTTCAAGCCCTACAATGGGCACAGAGCCTACTTAATTAAAAAAATAATAATAATAAAGTAAAAAATGTTTGGTATCTTCATAGGGTGGGATACTATACTGTTGTTAAGGTAACTGTATTAGGAAATATATACATAGTAGTCCCCCTTACCTGTAGTTGATTTCAGTTACCCACAGTCAACCATGGTCCCAAAGCAGATGATCCTCCTTCTGAAAAATTGTCAGAAGGTCCATAATAGCCTAATGCCATATCACAATGCCTATGTCACTCACCTTGATTCATTATAAGGCATTATGTCATTTCACATCATCACTGGAAGAAGGGTCAGCACAGTACAATATTTTGAGAGAGAGACCACATTCACATAACTTCTATTACACTACATTGTTACAATTGTTCTATTTTATTATTAGTTGTTATTGTTCATCTGTTACTGTCCCTAATTTATAAGGCTTTATCATAGGTATGTATGCATAAGAAAAAAACATAGTATATACAGAGTCTGGTACTATCTGTGATTTCAGGCATCCACTGAAGATCTTAGAATGCATCTCCTGTGGATAAGGGAGAACTACTGTACCTACGACTATTAATCTCAAAAACAATGTACAGTGTAAAAAGATGTAGACATATAGTGTAATTTATCTAGATTTTTAAAATATGCAAACTAAGATTATGGTTTATGAGTACACAAAATGTGATGACAATATCAAATGCCTCTTAAATAAAAATTTTAAGTGATCGATTATCATTAGAAATGAAAGAAAAAGTGATGAAAGATTTCTCAATTGCATTTCTAAGGACTAATTTTTAAAGAAATGATCAGAAGATAAAATGTTAAGATTTGATATAATTGGGTTATAGGTAAGCATATTTATTATATTATTTCTCTCTCTCTCTTCTTTTTGCATTACTGAAATATTTCCAAATTTTTTAAGTGGGTAAAAAAGAAAGCATTGTCCATGAGTCTCTTTATTCTTTTTAAAAATTCTATGCTCTTCAGTGGAATGGAGCTTCTTCTTGGGGGCCATCTGCTGCTGAGCATGTTCTATTTACCCAAATGTCTAATTCTATTCATCAGTAATATACTCTGATGTTATAATATTCTATGTGTTTACAAAGTATATAAAATATAGTTTGTGTTTCCTTCTCCAAATGATGAAATAAGATGCACACTAGTAATTTTTCTGTTATTAATTGTAGTAATGGCAATGCTAGCAAGATTAGGGCTATTAATGAACCAGAAAAGCCAAGAAGATAGAGAAAGATCGATATTTCTGTGTCCTTCCCTTTCAGGACACAGTGTAAACTCCTCTGCACCGTGTTGGGTCTTCATGGTGATTCTTCCAGTGGTTCAGTCATTCCACTTGAATGGTAATATTTATGTTTCTATGGCTTTGATATACATTTGATACACGTGTGAGTATGTTTCTCTTTAATGTTGTGTTCTATTTTTTTCCCACCAAATCAAATCTTTTCTGCAAGTAAGCAGGGCATAAATTCTAAATTAACAGCAACTACTCCTGTGTTAGGCTTCGTGATGCATATCCATGTAGGGATCAAGGCCATATGCCTTACTAGAAGTGATGCACACCCACAGGGCCATATAATTCAGAAAATCATTTGTAACTGCATGAGCTTAACTCATTTACAGCAGGGAAAAATAGATTGAAGTTTAGTGTATGTAAGTTTTATATTTCTTGAATGACTTAAGCTTCCAACCGTTTTTCCCACTTAATAATTAGTACTGTAAGGGCTGCTGTATTCTTTTCCATGCCTGCTTGACTGCTCAAATGCAGAATTTTTAATAGTATAGCACCCGTGACTGAGTATATAACTAATAGCAGTGTTCAGAAACCCCTCGAAGAAGACCTCAATGGTGTTTCTAACCTCTGAACTTATTTTGCAAGTTAGATACAAATGTATATGCTGGTAGAAGCCTTATGAAGTCAACCTCTGTTTGAGACTAATGTCCCAGGACAAATGTATAACACATTCTCAGATTTTACTTGATTTTTTGGACCAAAAGAAGTCTTTAATGGTATTTGTTTATCTCCGTGTTTGTTTCCACCACTTACCAATCCAAATTCTACATTTCCTCAGCTTTCCCTGAAAGATAATTATGCTTTAATAACTGCATACTTTTAAAAAAAATACCATCTTCATTTATCAGTTTTAAGCTTGTTTCTGTATCTTCAAAGGGACAGTTCCAACTGCTACAATAATTCTATGAACATGAGCACCAGCATTCTCAGGAGCTGTGCCAATGTACACCTAAGCTCAAGAATTCTCCCTGAATATCCTACTTCAAGTAACTCAAGCTGGGAACCCCATCAGTGTCTCTTACAACCGTGTAATCAAATTTCAACTCCCATCGATGCTGGTTCTTTTATCTCTGCATCTTTCTACATCTGTGTTTTTCTTTCCATTCCCACAGCTTCTACTCCAGGGCAGATCTTCTTAACTGCAATAACTTGCTGATAGTCTCTCATTTTTAATTTTGAACACACCTCCTGACCCCCATTGCTGATAATAAGATTGACTTCTCCAACACTATCATTCTTTTCCCTTTAAAAAAATCAAGCCTGAACACCTTAGCATAGAATTGAGATTTTCACTAAATCATGAATTATCTGTTTAAATATCCTTTTTATATTATGTCAAATATTAAAGAGCCAATTTAATAGAAATATATGAATCACCTTCTATTTCTTTATTCTAATTTTCAACTTAAATCTTTGATTTATGATCTCAAATATTTACCGAACCCATCTATAGATTTTCTCATTAGGAAAACTGAATATCTATAGCATCTATTAATAGCATTTAAAGTACAAGTTTATGGGGCACCTGGGTGGCTCAGTCATTAAGGGTCTGCCTTCAGCTCAGGTCATGATCCCAGGGTCCTGGGATCAAGCCCCGCATCGGGTTCCCTGCTCGGCGGGAAGCCTGCCTCCCCTTCTTCCACTCCCACTGCTTGTGTTCCCTCTCTCGCTGTGTCTCTCTCTGTCAAATAAATAAATAAAATCTTAAAAAAAAAGTACAAGTTTATGTCAGAGGAAAACAAGAAATAAAGTGTACTCAATTTAAATAAATAATTCTAAATATCAAAACTGTAATTCACCAAATTGTACACTGGAAAACTAGAATATACCTGCAGAACAAATTTTGTATTTCATTGTTGCCTACCTTCCTTGGACAACATATTATGCAGATAATATTGACTATGAGAAAATTCTTCTTAAGGTAATGAATGGTAAACTTTATTTTCCAATTGCTTTACTAATGGAGGTGACTATGCAGAATTCCGGTAATACTTTCAACATTCTGAGCTTATTCTGTTCTTAATAAGAATAAGAATATTCTAGTATATATTGAAGAATTCCTTTTCTTTCATAAAGATGCAACGTAAACACTACTTTATCTCTCTTTTGCAGTCTCTTTTGGTAAAATAAATATGTTCATTCTCAAAAGAGTGGACATATTTTCATGCCACTGACTAATATGATCAGGAGAGAAGCAACTGAATTTTGTTTTTAGAATTCTACACAATTATTATTATTATTATTTAAAATAGCTTCTTTTGTGGGGGCAACTTGGTGATTGGAAAATTGTCAACTTAAAGTTAGGGATCTTGATGCAATCAGCCTACTTTAGAGAAACATCACTGGTTTTAGTGTGGGAGCTGTATGGATCATGTGGTTTCCTCCTCTGAACATTTAGCCAAAATTATAGTCTTTTCATGCCCCATTCATAAACAGTAAAATTTCTCTCCTGTTGCCAGTGTTTACTTATATGCTAGTGTTAATTTTAGTGGTGGTGCTATTTTACTCTAACGAAGATAGAAGCCACTATGGATTTTTTCAAATTCCATTTAATGTGACTTAGAATGGAGAAAATTCACTGAAAGAATTTTTTTCTTTCTTTCTTTCTTTCTTTCTTTCTTTCTTTCTTTTTCTTTCTTTCTTTCTTTCTTTCTTTCTTTCTTTCTTTCTTTCTTTCTTTCTTTCTTTCTTTCTTTCTCCTTTCTTTCTTTCTTTCTTTCTTTCTTTCTTTCTTTCTTTCTTTCTTTCTTTCTTTCTTTCTTTCTTTTCTTTTCTTTCTTTCTTTCTTTCTTTCTTTCTTTCTTTCTTTCTTTCTTTCTTTCTTTCTTTCTTTCTTTCTTTCTTCCTTCCTTCCTTCCTTCCTTCCTTCCTTCCTTCCTTCCTTCCCCCCTCAATATTCCATTAAAACAGTGTTCTTGGAAAGCTGGAATAATTTGTCAAAGTAGTTTTTTTCTGTAGCATTCATAGACATTATCATTATTTCTTTCCACTGAACTAATCATATATTCACAGGTACAAAACAGTGGTGTATATATATGGATACTAAAGAACTTCACACTTGTATTGAACACAGCTTACTCACAGGCATCAAAGTGACCATGATCGTGGACCACATATTATAATTCTCTTTAACAAGATAAGATAATAGAGGAATTTAAATCTGAATGAACCCTCAACTACTTCATAGATGATTAGCACATTGTGTAGTCTCCTTATCAACAATAAGTTAGCAAATTAGAAATAGACCTCCTCATTTCTCTACACCCTCTGTCAGTAGCAGGCAGGGCATATGTTATTAATACATCAATCAGCACATCACTGATTTGGGGGAGTGATTTGTGACGGTTGAGAAAGATTCTAAAGGAAGATGAAAGTATCTCCCACTCCTCTCCTGAAAGAAATTAAATATACTTCAATCATTTACTCTTTGTACACCAGGGTAGTATCTACTTTGTTTGACCTTGTATCACCAAGGCTTATTATAATGATTTTGAGACATTCTAGTTAATAATTATTTTTGAAAGAACTCATACACTGAGGACAAATTTGGAAGCAGCTAATAGATCTTCAATGCAAAGTGCTGTCATCTATGTTCAGGTTTTATATACAATGTATTAAAGAATGATTTGAAGAGATATCCAGAACTTGTTCTCAATGTCAGCAGCAGATAGATGGCTTGCCGGGTAATTTACTGCTTTATTTCCAGCCATAGTCTATGAAAGACCACACCCCTCCCACCCCCTCCAAAATCCTTATACAATCTAAGTAAAAGCAATGTAAATAAAACATTTTGACAAGTGTCCTAGCTCTCCATTCCAATTGGATATCTACCTAAAGACCCTCCTATTATAAAAAGATTGGAGCAACATTACTGTTATACTTTTACTCTGTAGCAAAGAAAAGATTACTGCAAAGTGCTTCATTCCATGTGGGAGAAAATAATTCCATCTTGTTTATAAGTGTGTGAGAAATAGCTTAATTTTCCTTATCTGTGATTTACTAGGATGAAGAGAAAACGCATCACAAATAATAAATGTAGCAAATTATGCAATGCAATTTGTCAGAGTCTGTTTCTTGCTTCAGTTCCTTAGTTCATCCTTTCCTTAAAATGATCTATAATATTCTTCCAAGACAGATTTGATTGTGTAATGCTTACTTATGTGTTAAAATTTTGGATGGGCTTTAACTAATGTAGGGGGCCTTCTTGGACACCATGGTTCTACAATAAAAGTCTGCATATCTTTATGTTTGTACTTACTTTAGTGTATTATAAATACAACTGTCTGAGCAGGTTGAGTTTATTGGGGTTATCATCATAAAATTATTTTAATTTTCTAATACTTGCTACTAACAGTGCTCTATTCAACACTTCTTTCTTTCTCTGAGTTTATACTATTTATGAAATCATGTTTCCATTCCGATTTCATAAAACAATATACTCAAAGATTCAAGCTACCCCTCCCACACACACAGTAATTGAATATATTTCTTTTTTTTTAAGATTTTATTTATTTATTTGAGAGAGAGAAAGAATGTGTGAACAGGGAGGGGAGGGTCAGGGATGGAGAGAGAGAGAGAGGGAGAAAGAATCTGAAGCAGACTCCACACAGCATGGAGTCTGATGCAGGGCTTGATCCCATGACAGGAGATCATGACCTGAGCCAAAACAAAAAGTCTGACACTTAACCGACGAGGCACTGGCACCCATGAACATATTTCTTAACCAGAAAATGTAGTATTATCTTTGTTTTCTTAATGCTCCTCCCCATCCTCACTTACACTTTATAAGTGATTCCTTGGGGACCTCCTCCCTTTCTTTAGTAAGGGGAGCCAATTGAGCCTCTGCACCTTATTGACAGGGAGGTAAAGAAAGACAAGAGCATAACCTTTCTTACAGAATGATATATTTACACAAAAGGGAGCCCAGGCTCCCTCTCCATTCATGATTGCTCTCCAGGTAGAGAGCTCCAAACTAGCCCACCACTCTGCCTCCACCTAAAGACTCTCACGGCCAGCATAAGGCCTCCTATATAATTCAAGGGAAAACTATCTCTACTCAAATTCTCTACACCATCAAAAAAAAAAACAAAAAACAAACGCAAAAACAAAAACTTCTGGGGCAGGTAGGTTTCAATCAGTATCTCCTACCACTGTTCACCTACTATAGAATCATGCCCTTCATTGTCATGGTACCCACCGTAGAGTATAAGCCAGTAAGGTTAGGGCCTGTGGCCTTTTCATCTTTATATCTCCAAATAAGTTGTAATATTAATATTATAGATTATAATAAATTCTTCTTGATTAAATAAGTGAGTGAAATTGATTCTCTGTTAAATTAGCAATTTCTTGAGATACGTTACAGTAATAACCTGGAGATGCCAGTGTCTACTATATAAGATAGTATACTAAGTGGTTTACACTTACTATTTTGAGACCTCAAAACACTCTGCAGAGAAGTTATGATTGTCATTAATTTATCATCAAATTGAGGCTCAGAAAAAATAAGTCTCCTAAGGTGTCTCTTAGAGGCAGAGTAAGTATTCACTTTTGAGCACATTTGATTCCCCAGTTTACACCACGTCAACTATAACATAAAGGCCTTCAGTGAAGTGCCCAGATAGCATTTGTTTTTAGTAAACTATACATTTACATGTTGTGTGCATATGCACATGTAACACACAATTTTATTATACATATATTATGCTCATTATATACATACGTACATATATAATATACATGTTGTAAACATGATAAACATTGTGTAATTATGATACATTATACCTAAACAGATATAAATTACATATGTTTCTGTTTTATTTTATTATATAAGGATGTTGAAGCAATGAATAAAATTTTCTGAAAATGACCCTAGGGGCTCAATCCGGGTTGCCAAGATGTTGAGCTACCTGGGACGCTCTCCTTCTCTCAACGAGAGATGATGTACTCAGGCTCAGCTTCTCAAGAAACTGAAATTTTTTCCTTCTGTCCGGGTTGACAACAATATTCTTCAGACCCAAATGTCTGCAAGAGCTGGGCAACTGACATTCCCAATAGTCTCCTGTAAATAACTAACAGCAAACATCCAAGTTTCCTGTCAGCCTATTTATTCTTCCAATGACAAACCTAATGTCTTATACTTTTTTCCTATAAGATGGGGAACTCATGGAAAGCACGGTGTCTTCACTGGAATGCCTTACTTAACAGATGCCCTGATATGATGAGAAGCTGGGGGCATGCATATTTCTATCCTGCTTCCCCTGGCTTTGAGAGAATTCCTTTTCCAAGATAATACCTATAACTTAACTGATGTTGTCGACATTATCATGAACCCTGGTGTGTGACCTGGTGAGAATAGGGAAATGAGTTCAATGAAGAAACAATTTCAAACAATGGAGAAACAATTGTGAAGTCAGATTTAACTAAAATTTTAATGTGATAGACCCCGAAACAGTGTCTTCTCTTCCTTTTTTATTTTAATTAATCTTGCCTTTCAAAGAAAGGCTAAAATCCTGGTTTACCTTCCTATAGGTTTCCCGTCATCCTTAAAAGGCTGAAATCATAAGAAGGAAGAGGAAAAGGGGGAGGGGAACAAAAAAAAAGAGAAAAATAACTGAAACAACTACTGGAGTTCCAATAAATGTGGCTCACTACTGTTGTCATTGAGAGTCCAGTGGCCTTTAATGTCAGTATTCCAAAAGAAAAATTACTCCCACTTTATCTATCAAGTCAATATCTACACAGACGAGGGAAAGCATCATAGATTGTAATCAGCAAGAAGCTCAATAAAATGTCTGAGATTCCTAAGCCACATTAATCAGATCCTTGTTTTAACTGATAATAATGCAATATATTCACAAATTGTATTGCATGCCTTTGTTATTTCAGAGATATCTTGGAAGTTTCCTCCATCACCAAATTATGGTAATTAGATGGAGATGGGGGACAGGGGTAGGAGACAATATATACATGACTTCTAAGTCATATTTTAAAGTTTATATAAAATTTCATAATGCATCAATTAAATAAGTATATTAATGCTGAGGGGGAAAGTGATTTCATAATACCTTCATGAAAATGATGTAATATGGTTGTGTCATATGAGATACATCATTTTATTTTCCTTTCTGATTCTAGTTCTGCTATTGACTATCAGTATATGTTTCCTGCATCTCAGTCATCGAATGCCTTTAAAATATTTACATGAGAAATATCCTTTATTCACCTATTTTTTGTTTATAAGTTACTGTTTTTCCAGAATACTTTGGTGGAAACTTCACTGGTTGTGAAACCATCATTAACTGAACCATCTTGGCATCCTGCTTGATGAGGTGGAGTAATCTGAAGTCACTCCCTTCCATATACCCTCAAGTGCAAAGTCTGAATTTCCCCGAAGTGAAATGTCTCTGCTCACATAATGCCTTTCTTGAGTGCATTTTCTTCTCAGCTAGACATTTCTTTGCTAGGGGCAGTTATATTCCTGCTGAGTATGGGTATATATATAAGAAGAACAAATAAGGAATGCTCTGCCTTCTGGAAATACTTTGTTAATACTGAACAAGGAGATAAGATACAAACATTAAAATGTGATATAGGATGTCACAAGACACTAGGGCTTTGCATGGAGAAACTGGTTTTGCAGACAGGGTTATAATATAACTATTTTAGAACTACGTGTGTCATCATTTTGAACAATTTCTTTGATGTTCTAGGATAAAAAAATATCTCTCCAAAGATTCTGTGAGCTGGACTTTCCTTGATTCTTCTAAGTTGCCCCAGAGCACTAGATGTCCTGCCACTAACAAAGAAGCAGCAGATGGTAATAACAAACTGAGGGTGGGCACTAGGCCAGGCGAAAGTGTGAGTAAGATAGATGTCTTCTTCCTCATGCAGTTTAGTGTTATAGGGAAAACAGGCAACTAAACTAACATGAAAATAAAATGATAATAAACTATAAGTAGTTAAGGTCTCATCTATCCCAGTTTCCAAAAAAAAGAAGTTTTTTATTTGCTGGGCAAAGTGATTGGGAAAGTGGTAACTGGTATCAGATTTTGGCTGTTACAATTTATTTTTCTGTTATTGTTTGTGATGTTACACTATGGTGAGATTGGCCTCTAGGTTGCAACATGAGGGTCCAACAAAACGCCCTAACATTTGATTACATAGAACACTGTGAGGAAGTAAGGAAGGGGGGAAAAATGTAACAAAAAGATGCAGTGGCACATCTCTCATTCCATGGTGACCAGAGAAGATGTATTGAGAAAATGAAGTTTAATGTTACCTCTTATGTAAGTTGGAATTAGCCAAGCAAAGTAAGGTAGCAGGCATGGATTTTTCACTCAGAATAAGTATGAAATGTCCAGGAATGATATCAATGAAAGCTTTAGATGAATGTAGTTTAATATCCAATATCTGGGTATTTTCCAGATACATTTTTCTTATTAATTTCTAGTTTGATTCATCATGGTCTGAAATACAGTTTGTATAATTTTATTCCTTTTAAATTTGTTAGGGCTTGCCTTATAATTTATGATATCCACCTTGGTGAATATTCCATGTACATTCAAAATGAATGTGTATTCTGCTATTGTTGGCTATAACTGCTACAGGTCAATTGGATAAATTATGTTGATGATGTTATTTGGCTCTTCTAAAATCTTGTTTCTTTTTTATATCGAACTATTGGTCATGAAGAGAGGAATGTGGAAGTCTCCATGTGTAACTGTGGATATATTTACTTTTTATTTCAGCTTCCTCAATTTGTATTTCATGTCTTTTGAACTTTTGTGTAAGCGTTTAGAATTATGTTTTCTAGGTGCATTTTATAATGAACAAAGTGGTCACTATTTATTCCTAATGAGTCTTCTTGTTTTGAAATTTACTTTTTCTGCAACTAACATAGCTATTAATCTTCCTTTGATTAATGTTTACATGCTTTCCCCATGCTGTTGCCTTTAATTTACCTATAGTACTATAATTTAATTTTTAAAGGCTGTATATCATTGGATATTGTTATTTTGAGTGGCCTGATAATCTTTGTCTTTTATTTATATTTATTTATTTTTTTTTTAGATTTTATTTATTTATTGGACAGGGAGAGACAAAGCGAGAGAAGGAACACAAACAGGGGGAGTGGGAGAGGAAGAAGCAGGCTTCCCACGGAGCAGGGAGCCCGATGTGGGGCTTGATCCCAGGACCCTGGGATCATGACCTGAGCCGAAGGCAGATGCTTAATGACTGAGCCACCCAGGCGCCCCATCTTTGTCTTTTCATTAGTGTGTTTAGACTATTTGCTTTTACTGTAGTTATTGACATGGTTGGATTTTGGTTCACTATTTTACTTTTTGTTTTTTATTGTCCTCCCTCTTGATTTTTGTTCTTTTTTTCCCAACTTCCCCTCTTTTGTTGGATTATTTTAGCTTTTAATTTTAATTTATCTATTTGTGTTTTATCTTTTTCTCTTTCTATTGTTTTTAATATTTTCTCTGAGAAATAAAATATATATATCAACATTTTATAAAAGCCTCTTCAGAGTTAATATTTTACCACTTTGGCTAAAATGTAGAAATCCTACAACTAGACAGTTCCTTCACAGCATATGTATTAGATCTACATACATGGAAATATCACCAAAAATATTATATATATATATATACACACACACATATTTTTTTGCTTTGATATGTCATTTATATTTTTAAAAGCTTAAGAAGGGAAAAATAATTTATTCTAAGATATATACCATCTCTGTGGCTTTGCCTTCATTCCATTCCAAGTTTCCCTCTGTTAAGTTTCCCCTTAGTTTGAAAAACTTTCAAGTTTTTGAGCATTTCTTTTAGATCAGTTTGTTGGTAACAAGTTCTTGGTTTTCCTTCAGCTGAAATGTCTACTTTGCTTTTTCCTAGAAGATATTTTCCATGAATACAGAACTCTGTATTGACATTTCTTTTGTTTCAGTCCTTTGAGGATAGTGTTCTTCTGTCTTCTGCCCTCCATTTGTTCTAGTAAAAATTATACTTCCCTTATATGTAAATGGATCATTTTTTTCTGCCTCATTTCAAGATTTATTCTTTACATTTTTTTAAAGATCTTATTTATTTATTTGACAGAGAGAAAGAGCACAAGCAGGGGGAGCAGGAGAGGGAGAAGCAGGCTCCCACTGAGCAGGGAGCCCGATGCAGGGCTCGATCCCAGGACACTGAGATCATGACCTGAGCAGAAGGCAGACACTTAACCAACTGAGCCACCCAGGTGTCCCTATTCTTTACATTTTGGGGAGGTTTTATTTTGATGATTCTGAGCGTGATTTTCCCTATATTTATCCTTTTGAGGACTAGCTAAGCCTTTGAATCTGTACATGTATGTCTTTTACCAAATTTTCAGCCATTATTTCTCCAAATATTTTTTCTGCACCTACCCCTCTACCTTCCTCAAATGTTAAAACTTTTGATGATGTTCCACAATTCTCTGAGTTTCTGTTCATTTTTTTCAATCTTTTATTAGGTGTCTCTGCTCTTCAGATTAGCTAGTTCCTATCAGTCCATCTTGGTATTTGTTGGTTATTTTCTCTGCTACCTCTGCTCCACTATTGAACCATTCAGTGAATTTGTATTTAAATGTTATTCTTTTTAGTTATTTAATTCTCATTTGGTTTCCATTTATAGCTTCTCTTTGTCTCTTGTTGAAATATGTATTTCCACACATTTCTAGAAGCTTCATTTTTACCTCATAAAATATGGTTATAATAATCGCTTTTATAGTCTTTGATATTTTCTGCTTTTGCCATCTGCTTATATTCTTTTCTCTTCAAATTGATGAAATTTCCTTCTTTTGGATTACATCTTGAATAAAAATCATCTGGAGAATGTTCATCTGTGTGTGTTTGCTATCGATAAACATGGTTAGATTTAGAATACAAGCCTAGTCCCACCTTCTGTGTGCAGTGGTTCCAATGTCAAAATTCAGTTTTCAAATCCATTGCTATGCTTTTTAGTTCTGCACTATACATGTACCGCTCTGAGGTTAATGTAGTGGTTGGTCAGTGGTTTATATCATAGTTCAGGTCTCAAAGCCTATGCTGTGTTTCTTTGGGTCAGTTGCATGCATGTGCTGCTCAAGATTTGGTGCACTTGTGAGTCCAAGTCTTGGGCTGGTATGCACACAGAGTTAGTGAGTGAACTTCTTTAGCTCTCTCCTGTTTTTGATTTCCTGTATACTCTTGGTCTCCCAGAGGCCCATTTTCCCAGGTTATCTAGCCAGAGAATTTGGTTTATTTCAAGATTTTAACCCCTGTACTCTTATATAGCTGTGTGCAACTGGGGCTGCCCTTGAGGCAACAGAGCAAGAAAAAAGAGTGAAAAATGAGTTTCCTGAAACATACTATTTTGTCCTCAAGGAACCCTTTTCTTGATTCTTCTGGCCAGAGAAGTTGATTTTCTTTCCAGATTTTGGTACCCACACTATTGTTTTCCTGAAGGTAGTGCAGTTTAGCAAAGGAACTAACGTGTCAAAGTTGAAAATTAAAGGCGGAAAAAGTAACCAAAAAACTCACCACTGATTTTGTTGCTTTTCAAGTTTTGGTTTCACTCCCCAACCTTCCTATTATTGCTGCTTATTTTTCATGTCCTTATTAGTTCTTTTTCACATCTGTCCAGAGTTTGCAGTTGTAATTAAGGGAGGAGATAGCCTGTAGTGGGCTTACCCCATCTCGACGGGCACTGGAAGTAAACAAAATGATTTTGAAGAACCTGTGAGAGATCCCAACCTCTGGTTAGGCATATGAATCTGAATCTCAAGGACTCTCACTGCGTTCAATTTGGGATTCATATATAAGTAGATGGTAATTTAATCCATAGAAGTGGCTGACAGTACCCAATTGGTGAGTGCAGAGTGAAGAAAGAAGAGAACAGAATCTTGGCATTTGCAACATGTACGTGACATTTGAAGAAATGGAAGCATGCAACACAAACTGAAGGGGGTGAGAGAGATATATGTGTAACAAGGAAATTACAGAGTATGAAGTCTCAACACCTATAATGTTGAATGCCACAGAAGGTAAGAAAAATGAAGTTTTGAAAAGAAAACAAAATGTTACATTTTGAAAATCTACCCAGAGATCAAGAAAGGTAACATCTGAAAAGCATCCATTTGACTTCAAGACAAAGATCACTGGGGGGCAAGAACATAGAGCCTTTAAGGCCAAATGATAGTGATTTGACTGGTGAGTGGGAGATGAGGTAGATACTTCAAGTTTGGACAATGCTAAAATGAATTTGGCTGTGAAAGGAAGGAGGTAGGCCAGTAGCTAGAGGAAGAAGTTTTTGATGGACCGAGAGATTTCTCTCTCTTTTTTTTAAAAGATTTTACTTATTTACTTGAGAGAGAGCAATAGTCAGAGCCAGAGAGAACAGAGGGAGAAGGAGAAGCAGACTCCCCACTGAGCAGGGAGCATGAGGTGGGGGTCTATCTCAGGACCCAAAGATCATGACCTGAGCCAAAGGCAGACACTCAACCCACTAAGCCACCCAGGTACCCTGAGAGATTGCTTATTAAGTTTTATTTTAGTAGATGTTTTTTGTTCTTACATTAGAAGTGGCCTTAGTTGGGACGCCTGGGTGGCTCAGTGGGTTAAGCATCTGCCTTCGGCTCAGGTCATGATCCCAGGGTCCTGGGATTGAGTCCCGCATCGAGCTCCCTGCTCAGTTGGGAGACTGATTTCCCTCTGCCCCCTGCTTCCCCTGCTGTGCTCTCACTCTCTCTGACAAATAAATAAATAGAATCTTAAAAAAAAAAAAGAGGTGGCCTTAGTACTTCAAAGAAAATATTAACACCAAGGAACCAGTAAATTAAAAAAAAAGTTAAAAGGAGAGAAAGGAATAAAATCCTTGAAATGGTGGTAGGAAAGGGGATTCTAAACACTGGTGAAGGTATTAGTTAAGAATGAACAAAAGGAAACTTCTCAGAATAACAAAGTAAGTTTTCCTCTAGAGCTCCCAGTGGAATTCTTGTCCTGATTTCCTTTCCTACCTCCTTACTGGCTTCTCCCAGAAGCAATTGTCTAATGAATTACTGGTATATAATTTTTTATTCCAGAGTCTGCTTCTGGGGAACACAAACTAAGACAATTATAAATGCATTTGTCTATCCCTAATTTTAAATTATTCACAGAATTCCAAATGCATCTATCCTACTGCCTGTTTTGTATCTCCACTTGTTTTGTATAATAAATATCTCAAGCTTAATATGTTCAAAGCAGAGGTCATGACTTTTTTCCTACCGCCGTTCTTCTTTCAGTCTTCTTTTTAGTAATTGAGAGTATGTCCCCACTCAAGACAAATAATCATCTTTCATTTTTCCCTTCCCCTTAACACAGATCCAAACGATCAAGTAGAGTTAACTTTGAGAGTTCTAGAATTTGTTAACTCTGTCTGTGTAATTTCATCTGTATTGCTACCACTCTTGCTAAGCCCCTTATAATCTTCTTCTTGTACCACCACAATCATCACCTGATTTCTGTAATTCAAGCACCTAGTTAATCTAATTCATCTAATGTTAGCCATGGAGAGATCTTTGTCAATGCCCTTCAAATCAAGTCTATGCTTCTTAGGTCATGTCAATGCCCTTCTCATGTCTATGCTTCCTTATTTTGAACTTAGAGAGAAAATTTGCTTATTAGCATGTCTATATGCAGGGTATGTGAAGTAAATATATAACAACTGGTGGGGAAGGAACATTCACCATATATACTGGCCACAATGTGTAATGCCAAAGCAGTCCCTAATGGGGGAATATCAGTCTTACCTATGAGATGCTACAAATCCATTCTCTCCCTCATTCATTCTTTCCAATCATGCTGTCCTTCTTCCAAAGATTCCCATTGTCTAGAATCTTCCCATGGCTGCCTATTTCTTGTCATTTATGTACTGTCTCAGATAATTTCATTCTCTGTGAGGCACATTCTTTTACCAAGTTATAACAAGTCCTTACCTTGCCCTGCACAGTCACTGTCACACCTGTTTATTGCATTTCCTTCATGGAACTTAAAACTATATGAATTTTTTTTTTTTTGCATTTACTTACTTCTTCTGTTTCCCTTCACTAGAATTTAAGTTTATCAAGAATAGGGATCTTGTCTTGTATTTTCACCACTGTATCCCCAGAACCAAGGTCTATACCTGGTACATGGCACACATTTAATATTCACTCATTAAATGATTGAATGAATGAATAAATATAAGAATAGATTCTTCGGAAAAGTCATTATAAAAACTGTGAAATGAAATAAATTATCAACTTAAATATCTGTATCTTCTATTTCTAGCCTACCCATGAGTTTCAGGCCTATACATCCAAATTTCTGTTGGAACACTCACCAGCAGCTACATCTCAGTATGAATTCATCTCTTTACCTCGACGTACTCTTTTATTCCCTGTCATGATATACATAAGGCACACTCATTCTGTCGTGATTTGCAAAACAGCTTAAAATATGGGCTTTGAGCTTGAATTGAATAGATCCAAAACCCATTTCTGCCACTGATTACCTATGGGAAAGTTGCTTAACTTCTTTGTGGCTCAATATTCTCTTCTACAGAATGATGATAATGAAAATACCTGTTTTATAAATTTCTTGGGACAATTGTATGAATTAATTAATTCATGTAATCTCTTGAGAACGGCAGAGGATAAGCACTCTTTAAATCATCGGCATCAGTATTTATCAAGCAAGAAATATGGAAATAACCTTAGTTCACTCCAGCTCTCTTACCTTCCCTATCTGGTTGGAACACAAAATCTGCAAATTGTGTCATCTGACATGTCCCCATCTACTTCTTTAATAAACTCTAATTGCCATTTGTATTTGCTACATATCTTGCCTACTGCAAGAACAGCTCAACTACTTCCCCTTTGCTCTATCTCTGCTTTCTTGTCTATTGTTTTTATCACACTGATCTTCCTAAAATAAAAACTGATATATGACTTCCTTGCTTATAATCTCTCAATAACTTTGTATTGCCTTCAGGAGAAAACCTAAACCTAGCATGACAAGGTTCAATTTCAACTTCTGTTTTTAACAGTTTGGGCACATCAACCTCCAAGCCACAGGCATCACAGGGCTAGTGGAATAAGAACTCCCTGGTGATAGAAGAATGCAGTGCTCTTAGCAACTGCTCATCAATAAACCATAATGAGACCTGTTAAGGACCACAGTGTGATGCACAGCTTGTAAAGTGTCAAATGCTGCTGGGCTGCTAAAGATGAAGAAATTCAGACTTGTAGACCAGAAACGTTTCTTCTTGGTGAAGAGTCCTCCCAAGGTTAATTACATAGACCTTGAAAGAAGAATTCAGTTTCCAATTCATCATGAAGATAGATGAGATCTTGAAGGTATGGCACCAAAAGATCTGTTATCTTAATACTATTGTCCATTACAAAGGAACCGCCATACAATCCTTAAAAATTAGTCAACATTTGATAACAATATCTTCATATCTCAAAAATAATGCTTTTCTTGACAGGATTGTTTCCAACAAGGCCATGAAATAGGTGGTGTAAGAATTCACAGATTGCACATCATCCAAAATGGGGGATTCAAGATTATTTTCTTGGAGCCTGGGGGATTTTGCTAAAGTAGCTCAAGGACTGCTCTGGTTGGAGGAGTGCTGGGGTGAAGCTGAGTGAACAGGACTGCAGCCTGAGCTAATGCATCCAAGCAGAGAGGCTCTTCTCTTACCTGATTATATAAGGGATGTCTACATAAGCTTTAAACAATGGAATACAGGAAATATTGAGGATGGAATAAGGGCTGAGGTATTTCAAAAATCTTGTACTTCAACTCCTTACAACTTGTATATTTGTAACTTTTATACATTTATTTTTAAAAATAGAAATGGATTCTCAGGCTATTGCATTTTTTAAATCCACTACTCTCAGGTAAGCCTATTTACCCTAAAGTATTTTAGAAGCCCCTTAAAACAATTTAAAGGTGTCTATTGATTTTGGCATTTTCTATTGTATTACAAAGAGTGTATTTTCAGTGAACATATTGCAATCAAAATATACAACCTAAAATAATATAAAGATGTTTAGGGTGATTTGGGAGTAGTCATAACTATCTCCTAAGCCATCCATATAATAGAAAGCTGCACACAGATACCAATGCTCTGTAATTACTTAACAAACATTTCTTTTATTACTTTAAGGATTATATAATGCATAATCCTTAAAGTAACTTGAGGGGCTTCTGGTGTGTTATAATTGTTTTTTGCTGTAAATACCACATAAATAATTTGAAAGAACTTGATGTAATGCCAAATCCTCTCTCCTATATATCTGATAGCTATTTTAAAATACATGTCTTTTTGCTAACTTGGAGTGTATCATTATCAAGTATTACTAGAGAATTTTTGAGAATGATTGTCTTGAGCCTTTGGAAATTATGAACTGGTACTGGAGATTTAAACATATACCTCTATATCCAGACTAGCATAAGATTTAGGGTAAAGAACATCATGTTTGAAATTTATGAAAAGTTGTCATTATCAATGAATTATTTGTGTATATAAGATGTGCATCTACAAAATACTAAGTGTTATGGAAATTTGAAAGTAAGGAACAGTATGATATGGCTTCTGCACTCAAGAAACTTAAATTTTGTTAGAGGCAAAAGTTATTAAGCATGTCATAATGAGATGGTAATGATGTATTCAACTAATCACTCCATTTCTAATCTGTCGCTGCTGTGCGTTGATGGGCAATCATTGATGGAGTCTACCACAAATTCATGCTACCTGGAATGAATAAGCTTTCAATTATCCTTGCCAAATATTTTATGCATCTCTTTCCTATCACATTCCCTGAAGATTATTCCCAGTAGCCCCTGATTTTTAATAGCTTTGAGTCTTAACCCCAAACACTTCCATTTGGAGAACAGATCACCTGTGGTGCATGACAGAAAAAGATCAAGGCCATTCAACAAATGTTTCAATTTACTCCTTAAAGCTGAAACAAACAAAATACTCCTTTTCTTCATGTTTATCTGCTTCTTTCCTGGTGGAAGGATAGGCCAAATTTTTGTTCAGGTGAATATTTTCACATGCACCTGATATATACTACTCCTTCTCTCTAAGATTTGATTGATCATTTTTTCCCTGTCAGATCCTTCAGCCCTTTCTTATCATTTGGGTCCTTCCTTATTATCGGAAAACATGCTTGGGTTGTAGCTGTACTAAATCTGCCCAAACAGAAGTAACCCCAAAGTCATAAATAAACAATACTTTTCCTTCTAAAACAATGGCCATTTTCCTTTTATAACCACATTTCTTGAAAAATGATCTACCTGTCAGCCCCACTTTATCGCCATTCACTCTTCACTCTGCACTTCAGTTTCTTCCTTAGCCATTATACCGAAAATCTTCTCTTGAAGTTTACTAAGGTCTTACTAATAATTCTACGGGAATTGTGTTAAAGATCATAGGTGAAAGCTAAAAGCCACGATGATATTTATTTTGTGAATATCTGCTTTTAACCTATGTAATCTTGTAATAAAAATGAGCAGAGTATAACACATTAGCCTTTAATAAATAGGTGCTGAAATGAATGAAATAAAATTCTTTATCTATGAAATCCAAGAAAACCTCAAAAAATCAAATCAATGATCCTAGCTGAATTTTCTGTCACTTTAACTTTAGTGTAGCATTTGGCACTGTTGAACCATAACCTTCTCCTCGGAATTTTTTTTCTATTGACTTTCATGAAATTACTCACATTCTATTGGCCAAAACAGGATTTGGCAGAATGCACTTACTTAGTAAGAATTGATGGGCCAAACTGAGATGGCCAGTGAAGCAAGTGCAGCCTTTGTGGATAGACCTGGTAATCAGAAGGACTTGTGTACAGTAAAGACAAAGTTAAGCAGGTGGTGAGAGTTGTCAGGTGGACATTATGGAGGTAGTCCGTCAACAGAGGACTATCCCAGCATGTACACTCAGCATGGCAAATGACGCTCAAGAAACAGGCAGATGGTTGAAAATCAGAGATGATGCCCACACTCAGCATCAGAAAGTAAAACATCAGGGAATCTCATCTCCAGGCACACACTTCATTCTAGAGAAAGTGAGATAACGTTCTTGGGATCTTGGAATATATTATCAAGAGAAGGACTCATGTTCAGGTCTCAGTTTTTCAATTGGGAATAGACCAAAGAGCATAATTAACAGACATTTGACTTAAAGACATGAGCTCTAGGATGAGGCTAACCAGGCACTTGTCGTGGGGAGAAAAATTAAGAGAAAGTCAAAATATTAATTAAATAATAGTTTAATGCAATGTTTTTAATCAAATTAATGCAAAGATTTATGATGAAAAATTATTAAAGTTTTAAATTGCTACTCTCACTCAATTTAGCTAACATAGCAGATACTAGAAAGCCTAGGCACCTAACTGCCAAATAATTGTTAAAAATAATAAATACTCTAAGTGACAAGAAGAAAAGGCATTTCTGGATTTGTGAAGGCTGGAAATAGTTTGGAAGTAGGAACTGACCTGGATTTGGAAGGAGAGGCAGAATTGGCCGGTACTGAAAGCAGTAAATATAGTCATGTTTCATAATTATGACAAACAACCTGTAAAAAAAGATGGAATCAGTTTTATTCACCTGATTTTCTCTTGAAGACAGCATCGTATGTGTTTGGAAGAATTATTTTTTGAAGAATTACTTTGATTAGTATCATAGGGTGAGGATTAGAGTTTAAAGACATATTTTGAGTAACAAGATATGATTAATCAAGGGACTTACATAAAGTATTTAACAGATAGTCTTTTATTTTAATACTGGCAAAAAAAATAAACCCACATATAAAAATCATCCTCCCAAGTGCACAGTACAATACTGCTAGGCACATGCCCATTGTGCAACCAACCCCCAGGATATCCCTACCCTGTGTGAAACTATATCCTCACTGAACAGGCAAGAGTTCTCCTTTCCCTCCATTGCTCCAGCCCTTAACTGAAAGTCTTTGTTTTGAAGATTAAAGATGGGCTGAAGTAACATATGACATTTGGAGATAGGAGCTGGATAGATCTAAATCTCTCTGCAGTAGAGGAAAGTGGAATCAGAGAGCAAGATAACTAAAAGCAGTAAACCTGGGGGCTGTATTGTCTAAGGGCAGAAAGAGGAATCCTGGTTTGGGGATTGCCCAGGGAGGGGCAATTGAATGAAGGAAAGCTAATTTTTTGTTATTTGATCTAAACTGTAATATGCCTCTTACATGTCCCTTAAAATATCATCAGCAATCGCCAGTAATGCAAGGGGGAAATTTATTTTATTTTATTTTATTATGTTATGTTAATCACCATACATTACATCATTAGTTTTTGATGTACTGTTCCATGATTCATTGTTTGCGTATAACACCCAGTGCTCCATTCAATATGTGCCCTCTTTAAAACCCATCACCAGGCTAACCCATACCCCCACCCCCCTCCCCTCTAGAACCTTCAGTTTGTTTCTCAGAGTCCATAGTCTCTCATGATTCATCTCCCCCTCTGATTTCCCCTCTTCATTATTCCCTTCCTGCTATCTCCTTCTTTTTTTTTTTTTTAGACATTTATTTGTTTCAGAGGTACAGGTCTGCAATTCAACAGTCTTACACAATTCTCAGTGTTCACCATAGCACATACCCTCCCCAATGTCTATCACCCAGCCACCCCATCTCTCCCACACCCCATCTCTCCAGCAACCCTTAGTTTGTTTCCTGAGATTAAGAATTCCTTATATCAATGAGGTCATATGATACATGTCTTTCTCTGATTGACTTATTTTGTTCAGCATAACACCCTCTAGTTCCAGCCACTTCGTTGCAAATGGCAAGATTTCATTCCTTTTGATGGCTGCATAATATTCCATTGTATATATATATATATATATATATATATATATATATATATATATATATACCGCATCTTCTTTATCCATTCATCTGTCAATGGACATCTTGGCTCTTTCCATTGTTCGGCTATTGTGGACATTGCTGCTATAAACATCGGGGTGCATGTACCCCTTTGGATCCCTACATTTGTATCTTTGGGGTAAATACCCAGTAGTGCAATTACTGGATCATATGGTAGCTCTATTTTCAACTTTTTGAGGGGCCTCCATAGTGTTTTCCAGAGTGGCTGCACAAGCCTGCGTTACCACCAACAGTGTAGGAGGGTTCCCCTTTCTCCACATCCCTGCCAACATCTGTCATTTCCTGACTTGTTAATTTTAGCCATTCTGACTGGTGTGAGGTGGTATCTCATTGAGGTTTTGATTTAGATTTCCCTGATGCTGAGCGATGTTGAGCACTTTTTCATGTGTCTGTTGGCCATTTGAATGTCTTCTTTGGAAAAATGTCTGTTCATGTCTTCTGCCCATTTCTTGACTGGATCACTTGTTCTTTGGGTGTTGAGTTTGATAAGTTCTTTATAGATTTTGGGTACTAGCCCTTTATTGATATGTCATTTGCAAATATCTTCTCCCATTCTGTCGGTTGTCTTTTGGTTTTGTTGACTGTTTCCTTTGCTGTGCAAAACTTTTCATCTTGATGAAGAACCATATGATCCTCTCAATAGATGCAGAAAAAGCATTTGACAAAGTACAGCATCCTTTCTTGATCAAAACTCTTCAGAGTATAGGGATAGAGGGTACATACCTCAACATCATAAAAGCCATCTATGAAAAACCCACAGCAAATATCATTCTCTATGGAGAAAAATTGAGAGCTTTACCCCAAGGTCAGGAATGTGGCAGGGATGTCCACTGTCATCACTGCTATTCAATATAGTATTAGAAGTCCTAGCCACAGCAATCAGACAACAAAAAGAAATAAAAGGCATCCAAATTGGCAAAGAAGTCAAACTCTCACTCTTTGCAGGTGATATGATACTTTATGTGGAAAACCCAAAAGACTCCACCCCAAAACTGCTAGAAGTCATACAGGAATTCAGTAAAGTGGCAGGATATAAAATCAATGCACGGAAACCAGTGGCATTCCTATACACCAACAACAAGACAGAAGAGAGACAAATTAAGGAGTCGATCCCATTTACAACTGCACCCAAAACCATAAGATACTTAGGAATAAATTTAACCAAAGAGGCAAAGAATCTGTACTCAGAAAACTATAAAATACTCATGCAAAAATTGAGGAAGACACAAAGAAATAGAAAAACGTTCCATGCTCACGGATTGGAAGAACAAATATTGTGAAGATATCAATGCTACCTGGAGCAATCTATACATTTAATGCAATCGTTATCAAAATACCATCCACTTTTTTCAGAGAAATGGAACAAATAATCCTAAAATTTGTATGGAACCAGGAAAGACCCCAAATAGCCAGAGGAATGTTGAAAAAGAAAAGCAAAGCTGGTGGCATCACAATTCCGGACTTCCAACTCCATTACAAAGCTGTCATCATCAAGACAGTATGGTACTGGCACAAAAACAGACACATAGATCAATGGAACAGAATAGAGAGCTCAGAAATGGACCCTCAACTCTATGGTCAACTCATCTTTGACAAAGCAGGAAAGAATGTCCAATGGAAAAAAGACAGTCTCTTCAACAAATGGTGTTGGAAAAATTGGACAGCCACATGCAGAAAAATGAAACTGGACCATTTCCTTACACCACGCACAAAAATAGACTCAAAATGATCGAAAGACCTAAATGTGAGACAGGAGTCCTTTAAAATCCGAAAGGAGAACACAGGCAGTAACCTCTTCGACCTCAGCCGCAGCAACTTCTTCCTGGAAACATCGCCAAAGGCAAGGGAAGCAAGGGCAAAAATGAAGTATTGGGACTTCAGCAAGAGGGAATTTTAAAGAATATGGCGAGGAAAGAGTAAATATATAAATTGCACATGAAAAGAAAGTATCTGTCATCAATTGTTTTGTTGGGTGTTTTTTTTTCAATCTATAAAAAGGGTGTAGGAAGTCTTTTTGAGCTAATGTAGCTATAGACTAAACAATTCTGATACCCCTCCTTCCATTTTTTCCCATGAAATTGCTGAAAAACTGACATTTGCACTGAGAACTAGAGACATGGGCCAGTATTTGGGACACTTATTTTACTTACATTGTGGATGGTGTATACTGTGAAACACTTCCCTAGACTATGGCCTTGGGCTCCACTCTTTGAAGCAGAAGGAGACAGGTATTTATAATGGAAATGGACAAAGACATTAACACTTTCCTACCCTTTGTCACTACCTCGGGACACATTAATACACTGACTGGAAAATTATATACTTGCCTTTTGCTATGTTGAAACATTTTATGAACCAGAAAAAAAATCTGCTACCTCTTCTTCCAGGATTTGACCTACCTGGGTATAACACAGATGAAAGAGAAGAAAATGAGAAAAGACACACTGACACCAACATGTTTAGTTTAAGGGAAAATTGAAAACAAGAAAAGAGGCATGAAAAAATATGGGAACAATGCAGTTGAGGGTGTAGATTTTCATGCCCTGAAGTTGACTTCACCGTCAGTACCCTTAACTTAGGATATCTGACTGATCATATGAGTCAGGAAAGATTTTTCCTTTATCCAGCAGCCTCAAAGCAGATTATTGATGCTGAGATATTGCAAGTGGACTGTACTCATTAACCTAAACTATTTTGTAATGCAACATGTGAAAATATTGAGTAAAAGATATTGATAAGGAATAAATCATTCCACCTCTCCAATCTGTAACAAACTGATGAAATCTGGAAAACCTCTTTTCGATTTAAGGCTAAAAACAAAACGAGATGCATAATAACAGAGGAGCCTTGAAAGATATTAAATCATGAAAGAAAGAAAGAAAGAAAGAAAGAAAGAAAGAAAGAAAGAAAGAAAGAAAGAAGAAAGAAAGAAAGAAAGAAAGAGAAAGAAAGAGAAAGAAAGAAACGGAGTAAGGAAGAAAGAAAGGTAGAAGGAAGAAGGAAAGGGAAGGAAGAAAGAAAAGAAAAAGAAAGAGTTTGATGAAAAAAGGAACACATTCCTGAAAATAATTTTAAGGCTACAAGCCAAATAAATGTACTTTAAAAAATGTCTTTGTCCAAAAAGAGTTCACAGGTTTTTAATGGTAAATATCTCATACAACATTAAGTGCTAGGACACAATGGAGCAACATCTATTGAGAGAAAAATATTGTGACCCAAGAATTTTGTATTGAACCAAAATGTCAGATGTGTATAAAAGGACAGAAGACATGACTCAGAATATAAAAAACTTCTGTGCATATTTTTAAAAAGTCTACGCAAAGATCAAACATAATTTTAAAGTAATTGAAGTCAGGAACTCATGAATGAAAGCTTATTATTCCATTGTATAGGTATAGAATAGGTAATTAATCTCATGTTGCTGAGGCTAAAAAAATTAAATTAAATTCAACCTTTCTGAGAAGCATGTGTTTTACCATAGTTAAGGCCTGGATTCTGACACTAGGCTTCCTGGGTTCAAATTGGGCATGAACTATTACTAGCTTTACAACTCTGACAAATCTGACAAACAGAAATATAGTAGTTTTCAAATCTGATAAACAGAAATATAATAGTACCTGCCTCAATGAGTTGCCTTGAAAGTTATGTATATAAAATTATATGTCTGGCACATAGTAAGTCCTTGATAAATGATAGATACTGTTATTGTTAGCTCTTTAGATATTCTATTTTTTTCATTATTATAAATAATATTTGATTCACTTGGTATGTCTCTTTATATGGATGCCATTATTTCCCCTGGACAAATTCCTACAAGTAGAATTTCCAGGTCAGAATATGTGAACATTTCAAAGGCTTTTTGTTTGTTTTGTTTTTGTGTTTGTTTTTAACACTGTCATGGCTTTATTCAAAAACACTTTATTCAAAGTTTTTAAGGAGAGTTTTGAGGAATTTAACATACTATATACATACTGCCATACAAAGAGCATTAAAATAGGACCAAAAACTACAAAATATAAAACCCACCCTTACTTATTTGCATGAAAATGCTACCCACAAAGCTAGATATGTCTTTTTTTTTCTTTCAAGGTTTATTTAAATTCAAGTTAGTTAACATATAGTGTAGTATGAGTTTCAGGGGTAGAATTTAGTGATTCATCACCTGCATATAACACCTAGTGTTTATTACAAGTGCCCTCCTTAATGCCCATCACCCAGTTACCCCATCCCCCCACCTCCCCTCCAGCAATCCCGTTTGTTCCCTATAGTTAAGAGTCTCTTACGGTTTGCCTCCCTTTCTGTTTTCATCTTATTTTATTTTTCGTTCCTCTCCCCTGTTCATCTGTTTTGTTCTTAAAGTCCACGTATTTTGGCTACTGTGGATAGTGCTGCTATAAACATTGGAGTGCAGATGCCCCTTCGAATAATTATTTTTGTATCCTTTGGATAAATACCTAGTAGTGCAATTACTGGGTTGTAGAGTAATTCTATTTGTAACTTTTTGAGGAACCTCCATACTGTTCTCCAGAGTGCCTGCACCAGTTTGCATTCCCACCAAGAGTGTAAGAAGGTTCTCCTTTCTCCACATCCTCACCAACATCTGTTGTTTCCTGAGTTGTTAATTTTAGCCATTCTGACAGGTATGAGGTGGTTTTTCAAAAGCTTTTAAACTTTTAATACTCTTACCCACTGAGTATATGAAAATATATGAAGGATAAATTTTCCTTTCTTCCATTTGAAGATGATTCCTCTAATTTAAGTACAAATTTGTGATTAATAGGCCACATTAGTATGTTATTATTTAAATTTTTAGTTGTGAAGCTGATATTTTTGTACAATTAGTAGCAACTTATTTTCTTTTGTGAATTACCTGTTTCTTCAGGATATGCATTGGTGTTTTGCTTGCTGATGAAGAAGTCTAAAGTTATCTTTCAAAAAAAGAGAACCATATCATTAAAGTAATAATTATGTAGTAATAGATTGGGTATATAACAGTGGATTAAATTAACAAAGCCTGAAAAATATTAAGATAAACTTCTTATCCTTCATGATGGAAAATCATAATTATCATATTGTCTTAACTATAATAAGAAGCAAAATATAGTCAAATAAATCAGAAAACAAAACAAAACAAAAAGAGCAAGGAAGTTAAACAAAGGAGAACTAGAAAATTTGCCTGAAACATGATGACATAAATTCAAACATCTCAGAGATGACAGTGAATTTAAATAAATTAATCTTATATTAATTGGCTAAATTTTTTAGAATCGGTTTTAAAAATAAAATGATCCAAGCACACAATGTTGAAAAGAGGCCAAATTAATATCACATCATCACAAGTTACAGAAAAATTAAAATTATACTTGAATTCTGAAGAAAAACTGAGAAAGTTTTATTTAAAAAGGGAAAAATGAGAGGATAATTTTCATCTAAGCTATTTTTAAATGTTTAAGCTTAAACCATTTTCTTTTTAACTTGATATTGAAATAAAAGTAAAAAAAAATAGATCGAATAGTCTCTCTATATAAACATACCTATGTAAGTGTATATAATTAAATAAATCTAAAAATTGAGGAACTGATTATTCAATAAACTGAGTATTTGGGAGAAAAACCAAGTTAGCTGTCTTGCAACTCATACAACACCCAAAACAGTTCCGGTCCATTTAAACATTTTTAAAAGCAAAAAAAAAAAAATGTAACCACACAAACTAGAAAAAAAATAGAAATGATTTTTCATTGATCTTATCTTACAGTGCAAAAAAATTTTTTTCTAAGCCTACAAAGAAAGATAGAAATTATACATGTGTACATCACTCAACCTGGCACTATAAAAATAACATCATTTCAATGCAGAAGAATACCATAAATAAGTTATAAGGTAATTTAAAAACTAGGAACATATGGGCCACAAATATGATAAACATTGGGTTAGTGCCATATATAAAGGAATCCTCAAATAGATGGGAAAGCACTAATAAACCAATATAAAGGCCATGAACTGATAATTCCCAGAATGTTCGTGCTCATTAGTAATGAAAGAGTTTAAAATTAAAGCTGCAGTGGCATTGTTTCAATATGAATTGGTTAAAAATTAAAAACTTATAATTGTCAATATGGCTGAGGAGAAGATGAAGTAGTCACTCTTATGCCCTCATAGTGAGAGTGTTTGTTGTAAGAACTTTGAATGGTTGGAAAACATATGTTAAGAGCTTTAATAATGTCTTCAACTGACCTGGCTATTTTTTCCTGCAATTTTTCCTAATGAAAAAAATTAGGCACAGATGTATATATGTGACCTTGATATATAACAACATTTATCGGATTATTATGTATAAAAGCAAATATTAGGAACAATCTCAATTGATCCTTGGTAAATAAATTATAGAACATAGTTATAAAAGAAAACTAAGTATCATTAAAATTATATCGGAACAGTATTCCATCACATGGTAAAATGTTAATTATGTAATATTTAGTGAAAAAAATTGGAGTTTTCACCCAAAACCATATATATAAATATGTATCTGGAGAGCAAAATGGAAGAGATTATTTCAATATAGGAATAATCATTTTTGAAATGTGAGGTTATAAATAATTTATGTCTTCTTCTTTATATTACCCATAATTGCCATGTAATACTTCTGTTATCAGAAAAAAATTAACATAAAATACAAACATCAGGAAATAAAGGCAACATGCAATGGAAAGGAGAGCCACCCTCTAAAGACACAGCTTTCAGGAGACGTGTACCAGGATGGGCCGCAGCTGCCCCCAGAACATCTACATAGGCTATTGTTTGCAGGTGCCATCATGTTTGTATGGACCTCAGAGCAACAGTGCTCTGTAGAGCAGAGTTCATGATCATTTTGTTATATTTTCCATCCTTAACATAGTATTTCTAACTTTATCATATATTCTCTGTATATGCATGTGTGTGTATGAGTGTGTGTGTGTGTTTGTGTATATAAAGCATAAAATAGTATTTTGTTATGTGCAGATGTGTGCTGGAGGGTGGGGACCATGTGGTGTATGTATTTTAAATTACTGAATCCATGAGCCATAGGGTGTTACACACACTAAACATCTGTACTATCTAGGATATTCCAAAAAATAATATACCCTAGTCTCGTGCATCAATATTCTAATCAGTCTGGGAGTGGGAATTGGACATCTTCATGTTCAAAAGTCTTTATTGCTGTTTACTCATGCTTAAAGTTAGGAATCATTGAACAAAGACTCAAAGAAGGATTTTCTTGTACGTGTGCTTCCATATCTGTAGTACATTTGGATTTTTATTAGAAATATGCTCTTCAATTGAGTGCTAAAGATTCTGTCTTGGTCCTTGTATTAGTCAAGATTTTTCAAAGAAACAGAACCAATGAATTTGTATATAGAAGGAAAGACAGATTTATTTTAAGGAATTGGATCACACTATCATGAGGGCTGGCAAGTCTGAAATCTGCAGGGCGGGCCTGTAGATTGAAGACCCACGGAAGAGTTGATGTTGTTGTCCTGAGTCTGAGGGCATCGGAGGCAGAATTCTTTCTTTCTCAGGGACCTGTCTTTTCTCTTAAGGTCTTCAAAAGACTGGATGAGGTCAGCCAGGTGATGAAGGGTAATCTGTTTTATCCCAAATCTACTGATTTAAGTGTTAATTATATCTAAAAAATACATTGACAACAACATCTAGACTGGTGTTTGACCAAAATCTGGATACCCCTTCCAAGCCAAGTTGAGCTATTAAAATTCACTATATAATCTTCTAGTCAAAATGATAGAATATTATAAAGTCATTAAAATCAGGTATGTTCATTCCATCAAATGGTATGTTCTCTAATGATGTCCAGTGAAAAATTTTGGAAGTAAGCAACTTATAAATATGCACTCACATTTCTATAACTGGCAACTTTGTGTATTTCAAGTTCTCAAAATCTTCTAAAGTGTGGTCAGCCTTTACCCCAAGTGGGTAAAAAGAAAACAATTCAGGAAAGAGGAGCCTAGAAATGGGTAACTGTCAGTCAACTGGAGTTTACTGCAGTCTCAATGGTTTTTTATTTATTTTTTAATTTCAGGAGTGGTTATAAGAATATAAAAGTGAGATTTCCTGTAAACCTCCAGGTAAATGAGACACAGTCACTGCTTCTTCCCACCCCTATTCTTCCTATCTCATCTGCCTCGTACATGCTCCAATACATGTAACTTTCTTATTATTTTTCATCATTTCCTGTGGGATGTTTCCTCAGGGTCTCAAGTGAGATCCACCACCATATCGCATGCTCTGTTTATTGCAGAACTAAATGAAGCATGCCGGGCAGCATCTGAAAACAATTAAAAATAATTGAAATGAGCTGTGGACTCTACCAGTCTCATTAAGCTTTATATTTCATCCACCACACATTGGGGATTTAGATCTGAACCTCCAATCCCTCAGGCCTCCTGCTGACAAAAGGGATTCCTTTCCCAGGGCAGATAAAGGGCCATTGGTTTAGGATGTTGGGGCTGCCAACTATGATCAGGCAGGGAAAAGGCCTGATCACTGCGAAGAGGCTTCTGTGAGAGGAAACAGTGTCTTTCTCCACTAGCTGCCTTTGAGCAGCTGCTTTATGAATTAATAAACATCGCTATGAATATGCACACATCCCTTATTAAGAATTCACAAGCATATTAATCAAGCTGCTCACATGCAACTCAGGATATTGAAGTTAGCTTTTTTCTGTTGCCTTTCTTTGAGAGATATAGGAAGAGAGAGAGAGAGACAGGGAGAGACAGACAGAAAACTAAACTATAAAAATAATAATATTTCAGATATTTCTTTAAATAAGAAGTAGAGACAATACAAATTTTCAAATAGTTCCTGACATGAAACCATATTTCCAAAGTCCACAGTATTGTAACTTGGACACAAATAACTGAAATATCTCAAGTGTTATACTGGAACTGATGAGATAGTTGAGTTATGTCAAAATAATACATATACCCGTCTGCAGAACATAAAAATGACTATTCTGGAAGACACTGTTTCTGAATGGATAAAGCCATTTCCTTTTTTTGTGCCCAGGAAGGCCAGGGAAGTTTAGCTGCGAGGTAATTATTCTTGGTGAGATATTTAACATGATTCAGTGACAGGTATGAGGAAATGAGATTAGTTCTTACCATGAAGAATGACTTAGATGTGAGGTTGGAATAATGTGTGTATAAGAAAGATAAAGGTAGGTATTTTATTAAACTGATAGTACTTGTGAAGATGATTCCATAGGCAACATTGTGGATTTGCATGTTTGACAAAAAAAAAAAAAAAAAAAAGAGCACTGGGGAGCTTCAAAGTACAATTGACCTTTTAATTTTCTCTATTTCAAAAAGATCTGATTACCCGGAGGCTCATCTGAGAATGTTCTTCCCCTGTCAACTGTAGAACACTAATATTACAATTTATTCTAGATAATCATGTTGATGAGGCTTGGAGAGTTAGAATCCCTTTAGTTTCTTCTTTAAATTTGTATAAGTAAATTAACCACAAGAGAAACTCCAACATTTCAGATCGAGGGCCCTTTTTACATAATATTGTAAATTTGTGCTTATTCTCATCAGAGCTGTATTAGGCAGTAACACATCTCTTTCTGCCTTGTCCAGGGAAAGACGGGAACTTGCCAATTTCTTCATCTTTACATAACATGGTCTTTATGGTAATAACTGCTGGCATTTATTGAATGCTTACTTTGTGCCCTTCACTGTTCTCCACAATTTGCTCACACTCTTACAACACAGTAGACCTATGAGGTAGAACACCATTATTATTACCATGTTTGCACATACAATGAGGAGCTGAATGGGGAAAAGTTAACTTGCTTAGGTATCATTTAAAGGCAGATCCAGGACTCAGATGCTAACATTCTGGCTCTCATCCATATTCTTAGCTGTCACGTCTACTGCCTGTATGGATTGTGTCCATTTTCCAGTAGGCTGATTTAGATACAAAGTCCAAAAGAGAGGAGAGAACAGGACAGCTTTGACGAAGTGAAAGGAGTTCCAAAATCTGGAATGAGGGAAGTATAGATTATGAGGGAGTTAGTGGTTAGTGGTGTGAAATGAAGCTGAAGACTAAATCAGGGTCTGACATGCCAATGGTCACATAGATGGGTTAAGGAGCTTGGACCTTATCCCACAGTAATAGCAGGCTTGTGGAGAGTTTTATTTTTTTAAATTTTTTTTAAAGATTTTATTTATTTATTTGACAGAGAGAGACACAGGGAGAGAAGGAACACAAGCAGGGGGAGTGGGAGAGGGAGAAGCAGGCTTTCCGCTGAGCAGGGAGCCTGATGCGGAGCTGGATCCCAGGACCTTGGGACCATGACCTGACCTTGTAAGGGCTTATTTATGACCTCATTCACACACACTGTTTTTTGTTTGTTTGTTTGTTTTTCCTATTAAGGTTTGGTTACTTAGTGGAAGAATTCTCTTCCATAATGATACATGTGCTTGTGTATTCTTTCTCTTTAAATAGTCTTTGAAGAGGCTCAATAATCCAACACCCACTTTATAGCCTTATTGGTATGCTATCTTTCTGAAATTATGAGTTTGAAAGTATGTCTAATTTGTTTTATATATCATGTAGTACACATTTACTCTATGTAGAAATTAAGTACTTTGTGATAATTGATTGGATTTGAGCTGTACTAGTTTTGACTGCATCATCTTTTTGTTTTTCTGATGTTATGCAGGTCTGCATTCACCCCAAACACTCATATGCTCCCAACTTAATAGATGAATGATAACAACAATTCATAAATTAATTAAAATTTATAACACGTATTGTTACTTAGAAAGATGGTTTTAATGTTCTCCTCGGTTTGATTAAACTTTAGACAAGTTTCTTCCTGGCTGGGGGCCCCTGACCTCCCTTTCCTTAAAGAATTCACTCTAGAAAACTTAGAAATGTAACTTTTTCTCAGCCTCTTTATGATAAACATCGTTACAGCCTGAGAATGTCTTTCTGAAGGACCTGAAAGCCAAAACTTTTCATTGCAATCAAGAAAAATAGGTTCCCTATATTCTAGGCTCTGTGTGAAGATAGAAGTCTAATTTTGATAAGAGAAACATCAATTAGTAAGTACAGAGAGACTAATCAAGTTAGTTAAGTCCCTTCTGACATCCTTCAGTACTTTTCCACTAGCTCACCCCAGATTTAAAAATTGTTTATAATGGTCAAGATATGGAAGCAACCCAAGTGTCCCTTAAAGCATGAATAAAGAAGATATATATATATATATGAATATTACTGAACCATAAAAGGAATAAAATCTTGCCATTTGCAACAATATGGATGGACATGAGGACATTATGCTAAGTGAAATAAGTCAGACAAAGAAAGACAAATACCATGTGACTTCACTTACATGTGGAATCCAAAAAACAAACAAATGAACAAACAAACAAACAAACAAAACACAGACTACAAACTGGTGGTTGCCGGAGGGGAGGTGGGTAGGGAGATGGGTAAAATAGGTGAAGGGGATTAAGAGATACAAACTTCCAGTGACAAAATAAATATGTCACAGAGTTAAAAAGTACAGCGTAGGTGTTACAGTCAATAATATTATAATAATGTGGTATGCTGACAGATGATACCTACACATGGTGAACACCGAGTCTTGTATAGAATAGTCGAATCTCTGTGCTGTACACCTGAAACTATTATAACAGTGTATGCCAACTACACTTCAATAATAAATTAAAAAAAAAATTCCCCTGCCTTTTGTTTCACTGGAGTTCAGTTGAATATCCTCTTCTACTGCCATAATATTCACCCCTCTAGTGAAGCAATAGTGTTGAATAAAGTGTATCTTGACTATAACTTATCTGGTGCAGTTTTCTTTGACATTCCCAAATGTTATGCTTTATTTTGAAATATTTTATAGATAATTTAGGGATTTTTTTCAAAGTATAGCTGAATATGACACTAAAGCTAGGAAAAAATAAATTTAAGAACTTTGTGTATATTAAAATGATTTTATAGATTTAATGACAGAAAAAGTCATTAAAATGATCAAAAACATAATTTTAATGATTTTTATATCGATCCAGTTTTATGAGAAAAGAATATCAATAGTATAAATATTTGTATCTGTACATACAGAAAAATATAGAGTAGCCATCATTAAAAAGTGAGATTATTATATCATTTAAAATTTATTTTTCTGTTTTTCTGATTTTTTTTTCAAAATTTTTTAACTTAGGTGCCAACTGGGCTCCTGGGTGGCTGAGTCAGTTGAACATCCGACTCTTGGTTTCAACTCAGGACATGATCTCCTGTGTCCTGAGATTGAGCCCTGTCTCGGGGTTTGTGCTCAGTGGGGAGTCTGCTTGAAGATTCTCTCCCTCTGCCCCTCCCCTCACTTGTGTGCTCACACTCTTTCTCTCTAAAATAAATAAATAAATATTTTTAAAAAGTAAAATTAAAAAAACTTAGGTGCCAATGTTTAAAATTATTAAATGCGAATATTTAATTCTTTAGTCAAGATAGAGTCTATTGTTGGCAACTGGCTTAGGGTGTATTCATTAGTTATGCTTGATGGCTCTCTTTCCAATAAAAACCATATGGAGAGACCTCAGTGCTCTCCGCAGAAAAAATAAAATGATAGTTAAGTTTTCTCAGTTTTCTAAAGCCAATATGGAAACTTTTCTATGGAAAATTCAAAACTTCCCTTGAAAGTTTCTACTAAGCTAATATTGAGGGAATAGAGGGAATTCCTGAGCTGCAAGGTGTTGAAAATAAATATGCCCTACAATCACAGGAATCAGTCTCTATTAAACATAAAAAAAGAATCCTTACAAAAAATATTCTACATCTCCGTTGTTCTCAAACCTCATTTGTACACTGGTCAAACTGAAGTCTTTCCTGGAAGAGTAATTTACCACTTGAATGATTTTCATTCTTGTTTTATATATGGACTTGGGAAAAAGCAGCCAGGGAGGCAAAACTGTGGAGTGCAGTGTCTGAATTGTCAAGGTGCCAAAGTGCCAAAGTGACTCTGTCTATCATTTTTGCACATGGGTAAATGTCTTTGTTGTTAGGGAGACTTTCTCCCATTTTTTTTTTCAAACTTCTCCTTTGTTTGTCAGATTGAAACGTTCCATTACAATATTGCTATGCTAAAGCCATATGCCCTGCAGATGATTATCAGAGGTTCACAAAGCTACCAAAATAAAATGCACCCAGTCTTGTAAAGGGCATTCAAAACTTAGGAAAGAAAAGCAATGATACACTAAGGGGAGGGAAAGCAGTTGGCATTATTGTACTATTTTACTGCATTTTTTTTTTTTATGGAAAAGAGTTAAAGAGAGACTGAAGAAATGTATGAGCTGATGTGTTTTTAAAAAATTAGTTGCTAAATTATAAACATGTTAACTTTAAGAGAAGCTGAAAGGAGCTGGGGCGGGGGGCGGGGGGCACCTGGGTGGCTCAGTGGGTTAAACAGCTGCCTTCGCCTTGGGTCACTATCCCAGGGTCCTGGGATCAAGTCCTGCATCAGGTTCCCTGCTCAGTGGGGAGTTTGCTTCTCCCTCTCTCTCTCCCCCCACCTCATGCACGCTCTCTCTCCCTCAAATAAATAAAATCTTTAAAAAAGAGAGAGAGAGAGGGAAGCTGAAAGGTGTAAGAAGATAAATGAAAGATTATTTCCATAATAAAACAGATTTTCTCACATCACAAAAGAATTTCAAGAGAGATCTTAAAAATAGGTGTCTTTTATCTCAAATTTTAACTACATTTTGGTTTCTAAAAATCAGTTTTATGTAACCTTTAAAAAGATTCATCTACTTACAAACTTAGAAATTTAAAAATGACTGTTTTTCTAAACATAGGGACAAATTTCATAAATATTGTTAAAAGCCAACAAATAATTATAAGAATTTTTATTATTTCCTATTGATCAGTAGACAACACTGATCACAGACAATTTTTAAATCTTCTATTTAAATGAAAATAATTGATATGAGATAACTTATGTTTTCTTAAGATACAATACTTTTGTAATCAACCCTGTGTATTCCAGTGTTTCCTTTAGCAGTGAAGGATTATAATGTGATTTCACTATAGTGTGTGACTCGTGAAATAGCTGGAAACTCATTCTTCTCCCTTAAACAGCCCTACATGGTTCAGCAGCTATCTTCTGCCAAAATCACTGACATGGATGATCGTTTTTTGACTTCTAACCTCTGCATAACAGAGATTAAGTGTTAGATGAATGGTCAATGTTGTCTAGCATTGTAACTCCAATAACTACGTTAGGATCTGAGGGAGAGGTGGAGCAAAGCCGAGGAGGAGTGTTCGATAAAGGGAGGGAGGAATTAACACAACCAGATTTCATGGCTCTTATCTCCTTACTAAGGTCTAGATCAAGTAGTTTATAACTGAGGTGTCCTTATTGCTTGTCTAACTAGCTAGTGAGTGCTACCACATTTACTAGGTAATATTTGTTAACCTGTTTTAGCTTGCTAAATCCTTTCAGATTTTTAACAGACGGTGAACCTCTAAGATCACAGTACTGAAATTGCTGTCTTTCTCTGTAGATAAAGAAACTGGCTAAATACGTATATTCACTTGCATTTAAACTGGATAAAGAACCACTCTCCTTTGCATGTTAGCACCATTTACAAAGTGTATGTCTATAACAGATATATTTGGAACTTCATTTGTTCTTGTTGTTAGAGATCATCACTAAAATTAATTTTATGCTATGAAAAACCTAAATGCTAGTGGAAATTATTCTAGAATTTGATAGGGCAAGGGCCTGCAAAAAGGCAGTTGGAACTGGAGAGAGAGAGGACACTTTGACTTTCCCTGATATTCATAGATTTCTTTGAAAATTTTACATTTTTTTAAAATAAAATTATTTTATTAGGAAGTAAATAGAAGATTGCTTATTTATAAAAATTTTATTATATAAAGAAACATGCCTAACTTTTACTTGATGCATAGAGAGTTCTAATAATATGAACGAGACTTCTCTGAAAGACCCATTTATTCTGCTTTTCTCCCTGTGCAAATGGTAACATCTATGGATTGACTTTTCTGCATACTATTTTTGAGAAGCCAAGCTCTGTTTAATTGGACAATAACCCTATCACATAAAAGTTACTTGTGGAGAGGACATTCCTTTCAGCAAACAAAATAAATTAACAAAGAGAAAGCACACTGAATTATGATTAGACACGGAAAAGATTGGGAAAATTACATAGAGAAAAACATAAAACTGAATTTTTATTATTGATGGTCAAGAAGATCTACAAAAAGTCATATTTGAAAAAAGAAAGTTTCAATGTTGCTTGTAGAGTTTGCAGGTAGAGCAAAGGGAGTGAGTTAAATGACTAAAGAGACTTCTGTCCTGGAATGCTGTAAGCTTGGTAGATTCATCTTCCTGAAAAAATCTACCTGTCAAGAAGACAGGAGGCTTATATTTGCTCATCAGACATACTTATTCATTATGTCTTAAAGACATAATGTCAATTTTTTTTCACAAGATAGGTTTTTAGATCTCTAAGTAATGCTAAAGCAAGGTGATAAAATGTGGTGAAAATATGAATACACATTTTCTTTGCACAGATATTTATAACTAGAATCCAACAATGAAGACAAAGAAGCTTAATGATTTTGACATTTTGAAGAAAGAGAAAACAATTAGGGCTAGATAACCATCCAAGTCTTTTGAAGATGTCCACATAATTGGCTTTGCTAACCCAGCAATTTCTGCCCTCCAGACCCCCTTACCCAGAAGCACACTTTTATCTCTACAGGCAGACAATTCAGGAAAGAAAAGACCATTTCAATTATCCTTAGAGTTGCTAGACGTTCAGTGGTCTTTTCTCTTTCCACATGGACACTGGGGATACTCCATATACTTTGAACCCCTGCCCCCACCTTGTAGTGAGAAGAGGCCTTAGGAAAGGGGCCCTCAGGAAGGGAGACAGGAGCCTCTTGCCCTGCCTGGATGCTTGATGGTGAGGAACTAAGTGACCTTACTCTAGTGCTGATGTCAGAGTAAAGTGTGGGGTGGCCACCCTCAAGAAAACAAGATAATTCCCTGCAATTTGGTTCTGGTACATAGACATGGTCACTAGTGCTTGCTACTTTCTGCAAAATTCTGACAGTAGGATGTTTGTTAAGAAGCCCACATTATGAAGACAAGTAGGGATTACAGGGTTCCATGCCTTGAACAGAAATCCCATAGCTTCTCAAGTTTTCAATGGTTCTTGGAAAGTTGGAAAGCAGAGTGGTGCTTTCCAGCTCTATCTGAAGAAACATAAAAGAACATAAAATGTTGCCGAGGTAGCTGCCAAGGAAGGAAAGTGAAAACACTTAAAGTCGGGGCTGAGAGCATGGTCTACTGCCAGGGACTGAGAATGGCTAGGCTGAACCTGCTTTAGGAAGCTCTCTATGATGTCGGAGGCTGCAGTAAACACTAAGGAAACAGGCATGCTACCTATGTGGAGATCAACACACTAGCAGAAGCTAGCTAATAGGAGCAAGCAGAGCCAGGTCTGGCTGGAGTGAGATTAGAAGTGTCTTTCCACCACCATGAGGGAGAACATGGCCATGGTGGTCACTCCAATTCCTTCTCTCCATCTCAACATTAAGGACGGGTAGAACTAGTCATGTGTACCTTTCTAGTGTGGGCCCTCAGAGCCAGAGTGAAGCATGATGTGGAGGGAATGGGAGCTCTCAGAGAAATATAGAAGATGAGAACACATACTGGACAGAACTGAACGATTTCATCTTATAATCTGAAAGGGATCAGGAAGTTAAGGATCTCCCTGAGATGTCTTTAAGAGTTTGGAAAAGGAGATTTTCCAGAGCATGATTAAGGACAATCTTAGAGAAAATAAAACTATTTTATATCTGCTTCCCCACACATACACCCATGTTGTATTGACTCAGTACAATAAATCTTAGAGAATTCAAAATTAAATGTGGTAAACAAATAATCAAAAAAAGAAATTTTCATTTTTGACTGTTCATGTCCTATTTATTTCCATCATTTAAATGAATTTAACACTTATTTTATCCTAACAGAAAGCAACTAGTACATGACATACCACAACTGGTCCCTGAAGAGTACCAAATTCATCTTTAAATCAGGTTTTAGCTCAGAGAGCCAGTTACCTAGTTCTGTTAAAAATAAAACAGTACAAACAAAAAACATAGTAATTGTATTTCATTTTTGCTTAAAGAAGCCCACTTTGCAGGATATAATTGATTTGAATATAAATCTTTTCAATAGGGGCCTACAATTCCAAGATTTGAGCATCAGGATGCTATTTGTTATAACGGAAGAAACATGGGCTTTAGAAACAAATAAATCTGGGCTCTAGTCACTCTTCCACCATTTATTTTCATGAGACTTTGAACAAGACTATTCTAAGATTTAGTTTATTAAAGGATAAGTAGTGTTGTTATGTGGTGAAGGATGAGATTAATTGAAAAAGCAAAGGCATCTAGCACAATATTTATACTGTACCTAGTAGTAATCAAGCTAATATTACTGAGTTTTCATTTTGGTTCCCATCCTTTGTTACAATTTGCGGTGCTGGGGCACATCTGTGAATAGTGGAGTTCTCCCTCCTGCAGGCATGGGCATGAGTGACAGGGACCCCCTTAGAAGTTGTCCTCTCTAGGGGAAGCCGGAGTCAGGTAAGAAAGAGTTTCAGGAACGACAGAGTGATTCTAGGCACAGAACGACATCAAAATGATCTCCAGGCCCATCTTACAGTACACTTCTGTCTGAATCTGCAGAGGACATGGGGTCTGGGATAGGAAAAGGATAAACAAAAAGAAACATCTTTTAATAAAAATTGTACTATATATTAAAAATAGACAGTAACATTAATTTGGCACATTATAAAGAAAATTGAAAAACTAAACAGAGAATATAAAAGTCAAAGAGAAAAAATATAAATTTGATAAAGAAAATGACACAATTTGGGTTACAGGTTTTGGCTTATAGGACATAAAATTCCTGGGACATCCAAAAATAATCAGAACATTATAGAGGCCTATATGCACTACAATAAAAGTGGATGCAAGAGTCAGTGAAAAATAAGTTGTGTTTTACCCAGCATTAAAAATTTATCAAATCTCCATGAACAATTTGAATAGGTTAAGCTTCTATGGGAAATTTTTTCATTTTTTGATGCCTTTTTGTCTTGTACAGTTGTAGCCCATCCCTTTTATAATATAAATTATGGGCAGGAATTTTGAACGATCCTGAATTTTATACAGTCTCTCATATTACTGATACTTAGTTTATATTATCTTGCATTTTTTTAATGAAAGTTCTTTCTTTTCATTGCAAATGATTCTATGAAACAATACTGCAATTAGACACTTTGACAGGCTTAAATAAAGATTCTGGAACCATGCTAAAAAATGTAATATTTTAGATATATTCTTTTCAAAACATATTTTTGTGTAACAATAATATGTAAGTTCCTGTGTACATATACATTTTTACTAAAATGATTTATAGTAGTGATTAACATTTCTCAGATAAATAACCCATTCCATGAGATGAATACAATGAACTTAACTTTAAAAGCTTTCATGTATGGCTATATTGATTCAGTCATCAGTGAATAGGTAGATTTCACAGACATTTACTAATATGTTTTATGGTAATATCTTTGTAAATGAAACCCTTGATTTTCATTTGTTTCCTCTTAGCCAGTACTATTGATGTTAAATTTTGATAATGCTCCTTAAATCTTTTATCTAATCTGTATCTCTTCTTCAAGGAGTTTTTAAGTAATGTATAACATGTATAATTATATAAGGTATAAAACATGGCATAATATTTATTTTGTTATCTTATGATTTCATTTTTATTCATTCATTTTCTTATTCATTGAATGATAAGGCATTGAATGGTCTCTCAGGTTTCTGGGTATTGGAAATTGCTTTTCTCTTTGACATGTCCTTCTCTTCCCTTTGACTCTGGAAAGTTTCCATTTATCCACCAAGACTTAGGTAAGCTGTGCTATTTGCAGTGTAGTAGTCACAGACTCCTTCACATCAGGTTAATTGCTACCTTTTCAGTGGTCCCCTGTATCTTTATTTCTTATTGAGTGACCTGAGTGCAGGTTGAACCTGAAAATGTATCCCCCCCATCCTCTGGTTTTACAAAAAGGATTGTGTTCCTACTTCCTCCATGGCTTTTGTTCCACATCTTCTACCTCTCCATGGAGATAGAGTGACTTATTTTTTTCCTGAGTGACAAGTCAAGAATATGTTCCAACTTCCCAAAAGTTGGACATTATGAAGTCTTTTACATTTAGTTTAGTTTAAATGATTATGAATGGTTTGTTGTAATGCAAATATTTTTGGTAGTCATTAATTGGCAGATTCCTGTAAAACTATCATAGGCGATTGAGTAGAAGATGAAAAAAATCTATTGACTATAGACTTTTATTTTCCAGACCTAACAAGGAAAAGTTCTATAGAGTCTTCTGAAAAAAGGTGGCTTCAAATATTAAGAAATGATGTTCAGTTGCTACGTTAAAAAAGAATAGTGACCTCTGAAAATTTCTTAGTCACCATCAAATGGCTACTGAGAAGTTTCCCAGGGGAGTAGACATTTGTATGAGCAAGAAAACTAGAAATGATTTCTTTAGTTTAACCAAATTGTAATATCATTGATCATTAATTTTAAAAAATTTGAGGAGGTGATAAAAAAGATAAATCAGTGTTATTAACCAAGACAATTGTTAATTATAAAATTGCAGCTTTTTACTAGTTGCAGCTCAAAAGAAAGTACAAATCTCATCTTAGGAAATTAAAACCAAACAAACTTTCTTGTGCCCATGTCCCGGTCCATAGATTATATTTACAGTAGAAATGGAAGGGATATGCTCTATTCCAAGATGATATGTTTAGTTTAATGTGTATGTTGGTAAGGACAGTAACTGCTGATTAAGGTACAGAGGACAGAATGAACTTCAGTTGACGAGTACCATCTCAGAAAAGTACCTAAGTTATTAAGGGCCTCAATAGTACAATTCCAATATAGGTAAATTATTTCCAACATAAAATATTCCTGTAATGTTCTATCACTATCCTGACTTACCATCTGTATAATAGTTAGAAACTATGAGAGAATATATGATACCTGTAAAGATTTTGGTTAGATAAAAAAGGTACAGGAAAATGAACACAAGTGGCCAAATCTCACTATTTTATTCTTCCTTTACCCTTTTACAAAATAGGAGCAACCATCAAATGTCAGATATAATATTCAGATTCAAGTTAACTTTGAATTCTAAAGAAATACAAGGGTTGAAAAGATGTAGTTCCATTTTCCCGTGGTCTAAAGGGAACTTTCATTTATGGTGATGTCATGGACTTGATACTACATTTTCTGAACCTGACATAAATGAGAGATCTAAGGAAAATAATATTATTATATATTTGGCATAGAATGTAGTCATAACATCATTTTTTACTGTCAATTTCTGAATGTATAACTGGGCTTTCAGTATTTAGAGCATGTTTACAATGCCTAAAATATTTGTTTATAAATCCCTTTTATCTTTTCCACTGAAGATTTGTTGTATCTTGTAATTTAAAAAAAGTATAACAAGAGGAAAAATGCAATATGATCAATATACTCTGCAATGGTCTTAAAATATTACAGAAGAAGCAAGAAAACTTTTTTTCTTATAATCTCTTTTCTATTCCTTGACTAGGTCTTTACTTTTGTTGATTCTTTTTCACTGTTAATGAATTCCTCGTCTGATAAACTTAAGTGGTTGAATGTGGGGGTTTCTGTTTTTCTCTAGCATGTACTTTTTACCTATTTTCCTCTTTCTCTTCTTGCATAAGACATTCTTTCTGTCTGCAAGTGATTACTTATGTGAAAGAAAAGCTCTGAAAGGTAATATATCATGGAAAAAGTAGATCAAGTGCTGTGTCCTCCCTGAGGGATAGCAGACTTGCTTTGCATTCTGCTGCAAATGGCCTTGCCTTTGCTGAAGCAGAGAATGACTCATTTTATCATGTGCAATTATTATTTAACTCAATGTCTTTGTACTTTTGTTAGCGTTTGGATTTTTTCAATCCATTTTGGATTATTCTTCATCCATTTATTTTATTTAGATATTTAATTATGTAGAGATACATATCTAGCATTCAATGAAATTGTTCTTGTTAAAACAGCGGTAATTTAGTAAATATTTGTTCAGCTGAATGTGTTGAACTCAATATATGCTAGATACTTTAAAAATATAAATGGTATGGTGTAGAACCTGCAATTACAGGGTATTAGCATAAAGAATATTCTAACCCTTAGATCTGTAGATGTCCTGTTGAGGAGATGCAGAATTACCTTCTCTGAAGAGCTTAAAGGAACATGGCTAACCACTAGACAAGAATACAGAAGAGGCATTCAATGCCTTTTGGCATTGGTCAAACTTTATGTTCTTACAATTTTAGGAAGTGCAGGTTTGCAGATTAGAAGATCCATCTATCCATTCCAAATATGTTGTATTAATTAGATTCTCAGTGCTATGAAGAACCCGTAGAAGAGCCAGAGAAATACGCCTAATGATTGGAAACAGAAATCTGCAACATGGAAAAGACATAGATTTAGGAGGTCATACAAGAAAAAAAAAATTACTAAAGTAGCCAACATGGAGAGATTTTCTAAGAAACCCATACAAATTCAGGCCCTTTGGAGGTCCAGGACTACCAGAGGCCAAAGGCAGTGAAGGAATGAGCAGCAGTAAATGATGTGCTATGAATGGGCTAACTTCTCTTTCCTTACATCTTCGTTGAAGACGGTCCATACTCCTTCCTCTCATCCAGAAACACAAAGCACTTGTAGTATTCTTTCTCTCTCTCTCAATCTCTCTCTCTCTCACACACACACACACACAAACACACACACAAACACCTGTGTGCCAGCATTCAGATTAAGATTAAAAACATTTTCAACATCTCAGAAAGCTCTCATGTACTTCTGGGTGACAACATCTTCAACCCCAGCAGAGGCTACTATTTATTGACTTCTATTACTACATTCTGTGTTTTTTCAAATTTTCCTTCTCTACTCAACAGTGTTTTTCTATATTGCTCTAGCTCAATATTAACTACATAAAAGATTATTAACATATGTATAAAACTATAAAAACAATGAAATGGACAATCAGGTATTCATCAACTATCCCAAGAAATAGAACGTCGGGTTTTTGAGATTTATCATTTTGAGAACTTCTATTCTGATTTATTCCAGACAGATAAAAAGGGGATTTTAGTACAAATTTACATAAATATAGTATGATTATTTATGTACCACCAATGTCCAAGAAAACTTGGTTTATGTGCACATTTTCATTGTTACCAAACTCTGGACAGAGGAATAGGACCTCTAGAAGTGTCCTAGTATTTATGAGAGATTTTCTGGTGTTGAAAACTAGAAAATGGGTCACAGAATATAGATTCTTGTGCTCTACTATTTTTAAATGGTTCTCTAATGACTTTACATTGCCATCAGCAATGTTTTTCCATTTCTTCCTCTTTGTTTACAGTATTTGGTGACATTGGACATAACATTTCAAACTAATGAGTGTGACATGACATTTAATTTTTGTTTTAATTTGTAATTCCCTTAGTACTTTTAAAGTTGAACTTTTTAATGCTGATTGTGTATACTGATTTCTAAACACTGTCTGTTCATTCTCTTTGCTCATTTCTCATTTCACTTTTTCCTTTAATTCATGATTTATAGAATTACTCATATATTCTGGAAATTAGTCTTCAACTGATGATATAATTTTCAAATATCTTCTCCGACTGTATATTTTGTACTTTAACAAAATATAGTGTGGTGTGTTTGTTGAATATACAATTAAATGAAATTGAATTTATCAATTTTTCCTCCATGGGTTGTGTATTTTGTCTCTTATTTACAAAATCTTTCCTACCCCTAGAGATATTCTTCTACATTTTATTTTTTTAAAATCTGTTTGTTTAAGCCTTTAATTCATCTGAAATTTACAAATTTATATAGTATGATATAGAAATCCAATTTCATTTTTCTTTTCTTGTCTGACTATCCAGTTGTCTGGCACCATTTGTTTATTTGACCATTTTTTCCTTCCTAACTTATTAGGTATGTCATCCTTTTTTTTTATGTTAGAGAGAGTGCAAGCACAAGCAGGGGGAGGAGTAGTTGGAGAGGGAGAGAGAGAATCTCAGGCAGACTCCCTGCTGAGCACAGAGCTCTACTTGGGGCTCAATTCCATGACCCTGAGATCCTGACCTGAGCTGAAATCAAGAGTCAGTTGCTTAACTGACCAAGCCACCCAGGTGCCCTTTTTTCTTTTAACATGTGATGGTTTATCTGTTATATAATATTTTTTGTTTTATGAAAGTCTCCTTCTAGGGTTACTATCCTGTTACATGGGTTTATTGAATGTCTCTGTACAATAACATTAAATTAAAATAATATTTTAATTAGTATAGCTTTTTAGAAAGTCTTGAGAACTGACAGAATAAGTCTATGATTCTCTTTTTATAAACTGGCTTCTTTATTATTGACCATTTAATTACATATATTATGATGTATATATAATTATACATTTTTATAAAAAAACGCTATATAAATTTGGAATGGAATGTCATTGAATTTATGATTTTAACATTTATAGGAATTTAACATACTGACTCTGCATATGTTTTATCTCTACAGTTATTTAATTAATTAATTTATTTATTTTTACTATTTTTTCCTGTAAAAGTTTTAATATGTCTCACACAATTTAAAATATTTTGATTATTTTCCTTTTAAAGTTTTTTCCATTTATTGGTCAATAACTCTTTATGTTTGGTTTCTATTATAAATAAAGTAATCTTTTTCTTAATTACATGTTCATAAGTTTATTGTGCAATCTTTTATGTAAGAAAATCCTGATTTTGTATTTTTTTTTAAGATTTTATTTATTTATTCATGAGAGAGAGAGAGAGAGAGAGGCAGAGGGAGAAGCAGGCTCCCGGCTGAGCAAGGAGCCTGATGTGGAACTCGATCCCAGGACCCTGGGATCATGACCTGAGCCAAAGGCAGACGCTTAACCATCTGAGCCACCCAGGTGCCCCAGAAAATCCTGATTTTGACCAGCAAATTATAATTTTGATTTGTATTTGCCCCTTGATTTTGGTTGATAATCATATTGTCTGTAAATTTAGCTATATTACTTTTGTTCTTCTTCACTTTTTTGTCTCTTTTCATAATGCATTTGGTAGAGCCACAAATAAAACATAAAATTAAACAGTGATAGTAGTTATTCTTGCACTTTTTCTGATTATTAGAGAATGCTTTAATATTTTATCATGAAGTCAAATTTTTGCTCTAATTTTCTGATAAATACCCCTTTGTATTAAGTAAGTGTTTTGTTGAATTAAAAACTTGAGTGAGTGCTGAATTTTAGCAAGCCCTTCTTCATCTACAAAGAAGAAGAAGATATATTTTTTCTCCATCAATCTGTTAGTGTATTTTGTGAACACATTTTCTAATATCAAAACATTCTCAGGAGCACCCGGGTGGCTCAGTGAGTTAAGCATTAGACTCTTTGTTTCAGCTTGGATTACGGTCTTGGGGTCTTAGGTTTGAGCCTGTGTGAGTCTCTGTACCCGGCAGGGAGTCTGTTTGCCCCTCCTCCTCTGCCCCATCCCACCTCCCACTCTCTCGCTCTCTCTCTCTCTCTTTCTAAAATAAATAAATAAATCTTTAAAGAGAAACATTCTCAAATATCTGTGATAAATTTTACTTGGTTACTATATATATGCATTTGGATACAGTTCGTTATTATTTTCTTTTGCATGTTTAGATCTATTTGTTTAAAATGAAATTGGCCCATAATTTTACTGGTATAGCTTTTATCCAGTTCTAAAACCAAAGCAATGTTAGTTTCCTGAATTACATTAGGAAGATTTCTCTCTTCTTTCTTACCTTTAAAACAGGGTATGTACGTTTGGACTACCTATCCTGTGAAAATGTGGTAGAACCCATCAGTAAGAACCTGTGGTAAGAACAAGAGGGTATAGTATGATGGAAGACATGTGAAGTATTATTTAAGGGTAGAAAAATGTTTGGTCAGATAAGAGGACTAAGAATTGACCACTTGATTTAGCAAAATAGACATCATTGTTGACTCTGCCAGGAGTTTCAGTGAATTAACATTAGTAAAAACCTATATGAAGTAGATTTAAGAAGTGTGAGGAGAAGATTTGGAAACTATGAGAATAGACAACATTTTTGGCAAATTTTGCTGAAATGGGAAGCAGATAAATTAGGTGGCAAGTTGGGAATGTTATTATTGTATTGTTACTTTTCTCATTGTTTCTCTTCCCTCAGTTAAATAAAAGGCAGGGTTATCAGCTAAAATACAGAATGAGGAGGAGGTACTGGAAGTTAAGGAAAGACGAGAAGGTATAGAATGATTATCTAACACAAAACTGAATATACTAGGGAAATGTGTGATGTTGCTAAATAGCTCTAACTACCTGAAGTGAGTGTAGTGGCAATTAATTTAAAGTGAGACTAGTCAACAAGATAATATGATTTCTTCTGCTGTACTCAACTCCATCAATGTAAGTGTACAAAGGTACAGAGTTTAAATTATCTGGAATTCTTTTCTTTTTCTTTTCTTTTCTTTCTTTTTGCCAACTAAATACAACAAAGTGAGAGAAATTAAAAGAAGTTGAAAGTTAAAGAGTGATTATAATGATAGCACATGGAATTTAACCTGATTATGAAGGAAAAGGACATATCATGTGAAGAGGAAGAGACTGTAAAAGTTTCAGGAACAGTAAATTGTAAGTTTATTCAAGGGAAAATGATTGTCAGTGTCAGGATAGTAAAGGGGGGAAAACTGGAGAGTAAATAAAGGTCAGACAGTGAAATTCTTAAATGAAGATTATAAAGGAGTGAGTTATTGATAATCTCAAATTTAGTAAGTGAATGGCTAAGTTACAGTGATACATGAAGTCTCAGGAGTAGATAAGGTCAAGGATTTGAGCAATCTGAGCCAGTCATATAGATATTAAAGTCATGAGATACATGGAGTGTCCAAGAGACTAGAAATAAGTCTAAGAATAAAATATTCAAAAGTTGATCCAGGTTTAATAGATATAAGGGTTCTATAGTTGTATGGTCTGATGACAGGAGACTTGAAACTAGGAATGTGAGGAAAGACACAGAAAATTCTGGAAGAAGAAATATGAAGCCAGGATCATACCTCATCATCACCAGAACAAAAGATTTCAAGGATATGGGAGAAAAGAAGCCCCTACTTGACAGAACTGCCAGGGAAGCAGTATCCTAGGGGGACTCTGGGGTGGTGGTGGGGGGCTAGAAGATGACCCTAAGCTTTAGAGAAATTGAGGATACAGGGAAAGTGAGATGAGGAAGATTGCCCCAGCCTGAGAGTGTATAGTTAATAAATGGTACTTCCATGGATGTCTTTCCATCTGTTCCCTAACACACTTTTTATCTCCTATCTCTTAAAAAAATTCTCCAATTAATATTTGTAATCAGGTCTCTATACAAATCTCACCTGCTCAATAGGACCAATTCTTACAAACCATGAACATGCTCTCCATCCATCTTATTCTTTCGTCATGAAAGCTTTCACCTTCTAAAAAACTGCATAGTTGACTTACTTGTTAGGTCTATTATCAGTCTCTCTCCTGTTTCTCCTGTTAGACTGAAAGCTCCATGAAGCTATAGATCCTTATTTCCTTCACCCACACACCCAGAATGGGGCCATGCTCATAGTCAGGTTCAATAAATACTTATTTTATTAAACCTTGTGCAGCTAAGTATTTTCTTTCAGGTTCTTAAATATAGAGATACTCTTTTACCTTTAATATTTCTCCTTTTCCTCCTATCCAGCAGGCCCTATCCTCTAACATACACTCTTCAAATCTGTTTATGAAAGTCTTAGTGTTGTCTTATAGAAACCAAGTGGGGAAATGATGATGAGGATCTGATGTGAAAGCAGTTTCCTTTCAGGGCACTAGAAGAGGATGGATGTTTGCAAACATCCCCAAACAAGTTACTTATTTTTCCTTTCCCATTATCTCTATGGTTTTTGTTTTATTTTCTACTCTGTTAATTCTTTTCCTTAACTACAAAGAAAAGGTATTAGAAGGAATTTAAGTAGCTTGCCTGACACCCAAGAATTTTATGATCAGGATGAGAAGTAGAACAAATTGTAGGACGAGTCATTGAATTGTCTGCCAAATTTTTCAGTGACTCTCCACTGTCATACTAATAAGTCTTATACACCTAAACTGTAATGTATAGTGATTTTTCCAGTTAACATTTAACCACATTTTTTATGCTTTATATTCTACTCATCTCTTAAATATAGTACAGACACAGAGCAATTTGAAGTACAGGGACCTAGCCCTTAATATTTTCGTTATTAATACATTTGATACACTTGCATATAGGTTTGGTACAATACTCTAAACCTCTTCAGGAAGACAGGGACAGAAGGTAGCAATGCTGAGTTTCTAGAGGTACACATGTGACTGAAGTAAGTCATGAGATTTTGTCTGAAAATCTTCACGCAAATGCTTGCTTGCAGAAAGCTGAAGGCTAAAGGTATTTAAGTTAACCTAAAATACAAACAGTTACTTAATGGACTATTTAAAAATACTGGGGATTATATATAAATTTCATGCTTTGTAGAAAAAAAAGATTTAGGATAAAATTTTAAAGAGTCATTCCATTCACTGATATTTTAACATTGGTCATTGTAGAATCTATAGTAATACATGTGGCATGAGATCTCAATAGCCCAAAATTTAGTACTGTAGTACAATTTTTTACTCTCTATGTTCCATTTTGGATAAAGTCCCCAAAATTTGTGACAGTGACCATGTAAAATAATTTATATTTTTCATCTTAGGGAGTATTTGGATTCTCAACTCTGACAAAACATAGAAAATAAAACTTCAATGTAGAGTATAAAGAAAATCAAGAATTGCTGAGGCCCACAAATGATTGAGCTGCACCTATAAAGAATTTACTAAAAATATGTAAATGTGACATGCTAGGAGAGTTTCCTGCTGAGCTGGGTTAATGGGTTCAGTCAGATAAGCCAGTGGCCTAAGTAGGTTCTTCACTACTTAGCTTTTTCTTCAAGGATCCCTCCAGGTGTGTCTGCTGTGACAGCAGATTTAGGACTTTAACCACACAGTGGCTTTTGATCTCATTTCAGCTGCTGTGATTAAACAGACACACATCACTTGCTGTGCCACAGTGAAAGAAGCTTGTGGTTCACCTTTGCTGAATTAGTACCCACTGAGCACTGCAAATATTTAAAATGTCAATCCATTTGATAATGTCAGGGAGGCCTCCAAATACCACAAAATGGCACCAAGGAAGCATTCAACACAGACAAAAGAACATTTAACGTCTCTCTCCTTCAAAGTAAAATGAGAGTTATATGGAAACAGTAAACCTCTGATGAAGTTACTAAGGTTAGCAAATTTAATAACCCTGATTGGGACATGAGCTTATAACTCACTATTTTAATATGTTCTCTTACAAAAAAGTTCTATTACTGATCTTAAAACCAGTGCTGTTGTAGAAGAATTAATTTATATTGACACAAGATTAGGAACTTCTTACCACAAAATCCACCTGATGTCATTCTTAGGCAATCTGAAAATACTTGCCCCAAGAGCCCAGCTCCAATTGGAGACTTCAAATTTCAAGTGACATCATTATTTCATTTTCAACTGTTTAATTCCAAAAGGAGGACACCATACTAATGTGAAGTTCAGAAATGTCAGCAAAACCACAGACCACCCAGAAATCTCATGATCTTTCCATAACCTGCTGGTACTCAATTCAAGCCCAAAATGCAACTACACTTTTGGGGTGTTTTTGTTTTGTTTCAATTATAATGATTTATACACAATGCATAAGATTTTTTTTAAAGATTTTATTTATTTGACAGAGAGAGACATAGTGAGAGAGGGAAAATAAGCAGGGAGAGTGGAAAAGGGAGAAGCAGGCTCCCCGCCGAGCAGGGAGCCCAACCTGGGGCTTGATCCCAGGAACCTGGGATCATCCTGAGCCAAAGGCAGACACTTAACAACTGAGCCACCCAGGCGCCCCAATGTTTAAGATTGTTAAAAACATTTTCTTGCTTACATATGTATTAATTCAAATAGAAGGTTTAACTGTTTTGTAAAAATACCAGGTCATTCCTCAATCAGGGAATGTTAGGAAGTAAGTGTTTAATGTCACATCCAGCTCACATCCACAGGGGCATTTAAGGCTCAGGAGGGTGGCTTTGCTATGTTCACAAAGGACTTCCAAGGCCATCTGAGTGATTAATCATTCTCACTTGTGATAAAAAGGAAAGAGTTCTGATTGCCTCTTAATATGTAAGATGAAAGTTGCACATACCCTCCTCTCTCACATTCTACTGGTGTGAGCTTAGTCATAAGACCACACTTAGCTACAACTCCAGGAAATATGGTCTAGTGTCCAAGAAGGAGGCAAGGAAATTAATTTTTCCCCACGGGATATTTGTTCATCTATGTTTTACAGAGTGATTCTATTTTTGTCATCATACAAGGGAAAGGATAAGGCTTTGAATTGAACCTGACATGAGACAAAGAACATGTGAACACAAAAGTCAAGAATATTCAGATATTGATAAATATAAAATTCCCATATAAAAAGTTAAAATAATATTGAGTCATTTTTGTCAGCATCTAAGGTCACAAATCTCTTCTAATGAACACACGGGTTTTTTTGCTGCTGTTGTTTTCTGTTTTTGTTTTTGTTTTTTTTTTGCTCTAATAAGTAAATTTTGTTTTTGTCATTAGATACTTCTAATTTTCAAATGTAAAAATGTTTAAAAGATGGAATTGAATTTAACTTAAAATACAGTAAATAATAATGACCCAAAGTTTGAAAATTACAGGGAAACTCAGAGTTGAAAGTAAAAGATTGTGAACACCACTATATTTCCAATAGTTGCTTTACTTATATTTTATTTATTTTTTGAGTTTTAGGCCTTATCCCCAATACCATCTCAGTCTGGCTATTTCTTTAAATTGTTGCAAAACAGATATTATAAGCATTCATTCACTAGAAAAACCAATATTTAGAAAGGAATTTTATGCTTGACTGAAAATTTCTCAAGCCTAATTTCATTATACTAATTCTAGAACTAATTGTTCTATCCAACAGTTTCTATTTTCAATCAGTGTTTGTGTGCTTCCAGTAATTGTAGCTAGTTATCATATTTCTTTTAAAGTATCTTTGAGCCTTGGTTTTAAAATGTAATTACTGTACTTGGAAAAAAACAATCTAATTTGATGAAATGTATCATGATTAAAATAGAGTGGAGACTTATAACGCAGAAAACAAGCTCTGTCATATGTAGTCCACATAGAATGTGATTCAAATTCAGTGCTGGGCTGCTTATTACTCTACCCACATGAATCAATCCCTTTAACTCATTAATCCTTTTCACTGTCTTTCTTAGAAGATCCCCCCCACTTCATCTTCATCACATACAACTTTTCTAACATGTTATACCTAAATGATACTATTGTTTTAGATTTAGATTTAGCAAAATCAAATAGTGATATATTTATTACACTTCCAGAGTTGGTTATTGTTCTTAATTTTAACTTGAATTGCTGTCAGGTTAACAGTTAGAATAGATTCTTTCTCAGTATTAGAATTTCTATTCTCTGACATATAATATCCAACATTCATTCATTTATTTTATCATCCAAGAAATATTTCTTGAGGGCCTACTAAGTACTAGGTCTGCACTAGATACTGGGGCTTCCACGATGAGTACAAAGAGACACAGAACTTGCTCTCATGGAGTTTATTTCTAGTAGAATAGATAGACATTAATGTAAAAATCAAAAACTTATTTTTGAAACTTTAGATGTAACAAACAAGTTACTATTTGACAAACTTGCAATGAAGAAAAATTGACCTAGTCAGAAAGATAGGGAAACCCTCCTTGAAGATGATCTGGCTGAACTTTGATCCAGGGAAATACTGGAAATAAACAGGTAAAAGCAAAGTTTGAAAGAAGTACCAGAGGTCACAGTTCGTGTCATAGTGGAGTATAAGCACATCTTGAAAATTAGATATAAGTCAGTCCTGTGAAAAAGCATGTTGTAAAGAAAGACCAGAGAAGTAGGAAGTGGCTACAAAGCTAAGCTGTATCAAGGTTCCTTATTTGAATCTTAGAATTTCTTTAAGCATATAAGTGATATGACCAGCCTTATGTTTTGGAAAAATCACTCTGGAAATACCAGTACGGGTGGCATGAGATGATCCGGTGAGTGAAGTTAGGGGGTATTGTTGTCCTTCATATGAGAAATTATTGTAGTTTAGACCATAGTTATAGAAAGGAGAGGCAGAGAGGTGGGTTCACTCCAGGGCTACTTAGGAGGTAAAAAAGTGTAGGATTTTGTATAATACACATGGATGAAAAAGGAGAGAGAGGTATTGAAAAAGGTCCCTGGATGGGGGATGGTTCCCAGAACCAAAATATCATACAGTTCAATTTGAAAAGTTTTGATTTAAATTATTCTGGAGATATCTAGTAGACTGTCATGTAGGCAATTGCGTACATGGGTTTGATGCTCAGAGGAAAGGTGTAGTTTGTATACAGAAAGTTGTAAGTCTTCCTTCATGAAGGTGAAAATTTAAGCCATTGGTGAAAAGAGAGGAGATAGAAAAAAAAAGAGAGAGAGACTCAAAGAACTTCAGCTTTAACAACTTGATAGAAGATGAGCTTGTAGAAGAGAGGAAGAAGGTAAAAATAAAGAAATAGAAGAAATGTTAAGATAATGTTTTATATCATGTAAGCTAAGGCAATAGAGTGTTTGCAGATAAAGGCCAAGGCCAACAATATCAAATGCTTTTGAAAGTTAGCATAAATTTTGATAATGAAAAATGTTCATTAGACCAAATAATATTGTAGTTACAGGTTGCCATAAGCTGAAATGAGAAATATAAATCAAACTGGAAGAGCTGAGGATTCAGTGATAGGTGACAAAATGGAAATAGTAAATACAGAGCTCTCTTACAAAGAGTTGACTTTGAAAAGGTAGGGTGAGATTAAGCAGCAGCTGGAAGGACTGTTGTATTCATTATTTTTACTAATCTTTTTGTTGATATCTTTTAAAATGCTTGAATGAGAAATACTTGCTTATATTTAAAAATTATTAAAAAGAAAGAAGTTAAATACATGAATGAGAGAGAAGGGATAAGCAATAGTGGAGAGAGAAGGTGTGAGGGCTCAGGTTGCAACATACCAGTGGGAAATAGATGCCTTTCTTTATCAGCAGAGAGGAAGATGGTGGATAAAATTAATAAAGCAGACATGCATGTTTAATAGAGGTAATATTAAGCATTGGGACTTCTGATGGCTTCCAGCTTACCTGTAAAATAGGGGTTTCTTTGTTAGAAATTTGAGGGGATTGGAAAGTTTGAAAAAGTTCTTGCAAAAACAAAGAGAGTGCACATTAAGGGGAGGCAATTGTTCATATATCTCTTACTAGGAGACATCTCCCTTGGTAAATTCTAATTTTATTGGACTTATTACATTAATAGAAAGAAAAATAAATAAATGAGTGTCTCTTTTCAGTATTCATTTATATATGAATGATACTAAAGTCTATAGAAAAATAATAAGTGGTCAAGGACTCTTTTAAGTTTTGAGATTGGATACAATTTGACATTTGAAATGAAAAACTTTGCCTTTTGTCAAACATGTTTTTTTTTTCCCATTTGACTAACATACAATTTCCACTATCTTCAAATATGTTTGATGCAATAAAATACTTTTCCAAGACCTTCTTAATTTAGTTGTTAAAAACATGGTTTTTAAAAAGATACTGTAGTTTGTAAATGGCAAAACTATAATGCTGCATCAGTGTTCCAACTCATTTACTTGGATGACATATCTTCCAAATATTTTGAAGCAATTTTCACATTCTAAAAGAAGAAAAAATGTTCAAAAACCTTTGACAAAAACATTTTAAAATAAAAGTATACTTTTCTATTGCAAATGATTAAGATCTTTAAAAAAATTGGGGTAAGAATAAAATTCAAAATCTGTTAGGTTTAATTGGCATTGTTCATGTTAGTGTTATCATTCAAACTCAAAGTACACCAGGTATAATAAACAGGAGGATCAGATAGTGTGTCTAACTTTTACACTCAGAATCTAATAAAAACTCCCACTTCTTTCCCCCAAAATAGGAGTTACCACTTTCACAACATTTCTCTCTCTCTAATTTTATTATCATTCATCTTCTATAGTAAATATCAAATGGTGATAACAGTGGTTTCATACTGGCTTTAAGATGATATACTGTTTTACACACACACACACACACACACACACACAATGATATCACATTCTCATCTCATTCAAGCTGAAATGCTTTTGAAACACCACTAAATTCTGAGTAGATAAATCAATACATTTATTTCTGCAAAAGTAAAAGATTCCTACATTTTAAAAGATGTATTATAAAGTTACAGGTTTAATGGTGATCCTCAAGCTTCTTTGTAATGTCTGGCACAGTTGAGAGACCCACAATTTTAATCGATAATCATTGCTATCTAAGGCAGTATTTCTTGAAAAGGGAGATATGCTAGTGAAAGGAAATAGAATTTGGTGACATATTAAGAATAGAAAAGGTATATGTGGTCAGTAGAGACAAGATAGGAATTTTTAAAAATGCTTAAATACTTATTGGAATAAGTTCTCAAAAGGGAAGAACCCTGAAACCACCATTGAAAATCACTGGTTTAATGTGCTTGGCTCTGAGGTAGAAATCTGGCTCATTTACTGGCACATATTTCCATTAGTGAATCCAGAAGAGAAAGAGACAGAAACAGACCCCCAGATATCAGTCTCTTCAGTGAGACTTGAGCTGTTAGAGGATCAACACTGTACTTCCATATTTTAAAAGGTAGCAGCAGCCCAAATGCCCAACCCCGGATGAACAGATGAATAAACTGTGGTGTATATATATTTTATTGTGGTATATATATAATTATATACATTATATATATAGCATTATATAATACATATATAATGAAATATTATTCACCCATAAAGAAGCAATAAAGTACTGATATGTGCTACAATGTAGACAAAACTTGAAAACATTATGCTAAGTAAAAGTCAGACACAGAGTATTGCATGACTACATTTATATGAAATCTGCAGAATAGATAAATTCATAGAGATAAGTCCATAGAAAGCTTATGATTTGGTTTAGTATCTTCATATACAAAAGAGACACTAGAGAGCTAGCTCACTCCTTCCACCATGTGAGGATTCAATGAGAAGACTGCCATCGATTAACCAGAAAGCAAACATGCCAGTACCTTGATCTTGGACTTGCTTCCAGAATTGTGAGAAATAAATTTCTGTTGTTTTTAGGCTACCTAAGCCCTGGTATTTTGTTATAACAGGCCAAAGAGACATAGTGAATTTCACCTCACCATATTAATTTAAAAATTTTAATGTGCCATATTATAAATGTGATTTCACTAACGTTTATAAACAATGTAAGTTTAAAGTCCATATTTATTACATAATAATGTTAACTCTCATTTATTGAGCAGCTATGTTTTTCATTCCTCCAGTGATCTTTTGAAATATGTATTACTATTCTGCTTTCTCATACTGAGAAAGCAAAAGTCACAAAGTTTGAGTTATTTGCTGAAAATCAATTAGTGAATGGCAAAGGTTAGCTTTCTGTCTTGGACTTCGAAATTTGTACTCTTTTCATTATACTTCTCTGCCCCTTATCATGAATGCTTGAATTCTGTTATGCTCCTTTTCAGCTGGATTCTATTATGTTAGGATCTATAATGAGGACTAGATGGTCTCTACTTCCTAAGAGGGAAAGTTAGTACAAGTCAGAGAAGTCAGGCAAATATACTTGGGGAGGGATGAGAGAACAGGGAAGGAATAAAAACAAATGCATAAATGTACCTGGGAAAAATATTTGAAATTCCAGTTCTTATTCCAGTCTTGAATATGTAAAAATATTAAAAATATGTGAAAAGCTAGAAGAGGAGAAAAGAACCTATTTGTAATTTAAAAGAATAAGTTGTGTAAATAGCTAATGTAATACAATAACTACATGGAAATGACTAAGTGATTAATTATTTTGTTCTTTAGAATCACGAACATGAGAACATAGGCATAGATGCTAGTGCTTCTCTTTCAATGTAATGAATTGTTTGGTGTAAGAAGGAGAACTTAAAGATTAAGATGGATGGCATTGGACACATAAAAAAGATATAAGTGGAACATGGTGGAATACATTTTGGTTGAGGAATTATAAAATATAAGGCAGAAATACAACTACAATGTCTTTTACAAAATTGTAATTTTTTAGGAGGTATATGAACAAAAATTAGCAATAGTGAAGTTTACACATACATAATTATATACACAATCACAAATGTATACACACACATATACACGTATACATACATATGTGCATATGAAATGCTGGATTTATTATATTCTGTACAGATTTTTTACTTCTCCCATTATTTTTATGTAGCATTTGTCATACTTTTTCTATGAAGGAAATATAAGAACCAGTTAACTCTTGTTCTTTTCAAATTCATCCACTTAACATCTAAGAAAAATTATATATTCTGAAAATTCATGAAAACAACATCAAAATTTTAAAAATCAATTGAAGAATTTGATTTTTCCCTTTTCTTTTCAAAAGTTAAATTTCTGATTTACTGTATTATTATTGTCACTATGTTTCTCTCCTTCTCTCTCTCTCTCTAACAAACCCTCTACATGCTTGCACAATGCCTTTGAGCAAGCCATGGAACTCAGAAAAAACATTTATAGCATTTCATTACTATGCATCATTATATATCTTGTCTCTTGCCATATAAGTTTCTATCAATCATTATGGCTGTCATTGTTATTACATTACTACATTTATATGCACAGATAGTTTAAAAATTTTAAGGTATTTTTCTATGCCATTTCTAGATAAATTGGATGCCTCTAGTTGCATCATTTTCAAATAGGAGGAGTAAGATTAGAGAATAACACTGACATTAAAAAAAAAATGCCAGATTTGCAAAGTGACAACAGGCAAATTTTCTCTCAGATGCTTCTGATTTGGATATATGAAATCATATTTCTTTATTTTACTTTATGTATCAAAATGAGGAAACTAATACATTCAATCTATGCTCAAATTTAATCCTGCTCAGCATATTTATTTTGCTTTGGCAGGCTTAAGTTTTAAAGACAGTGGTGAGTTTACCATGGATACTACACATTTTCTAAAAACCCTTTATAATTTATCCTATATCATTTTCTCAGTTGATGGTTTCTCACATGGAAAGGATAAAAGAGAGTGCTGAATATGAAAATAATTATTTAATATCATGGAGTTTTATTTTATTTGTTTTTTTTAAAGATTTTATTTATTTATTTGAGAGGGAGAGAGTGAGAGATAGAGAGCATGAGAGGGAAGAGGGTCAGAGGGAGAAGCAGACTCCCTGCTGAGCAGGGAGCCCAATGCTGGACTGATGGGGGACTCGATCGTGGGACTCCAGGATCATGACCTGAGCTGAAGGCAGTCGCTTAACCAACTGAGCCACCCAGGCGCCCCATAGAGTTTTATTTTAGATTGCTCTAATTTGTCCTTGGATTATGTTATTAGGCAAGTGTTTAAAAAAGTGTTATTCCTTTTTTGTAATTTAGTTCAAATCTCTATTCTCCATCCTCCATGAAGAAATCACTGTACTTATGATTAATGCCTGTGTTCCTCAGGCATTCATTATTGTAGAGCTTGGTTGATTGATTTCCTTAAACACTCCCTTCAAATATTTCCAATATTTCTAAATGTTGTAGTACAAATAGAAATTACTTAAGCAATAGAGGTGTAACGCTCAGGTTAATCCATGTACAATTCCATAAACATGCAGAACAAATTAATGAAGAGTCATTTATGTGACTTGACATAGTGGATACTAGAAGTATGTGAAATCCTGATCCAAAGGTATGGTTGGGGAAACCTGGGTGGCTCAGATGGTTAAGCATTTGCCTTCGGCTCAGGTTATGATCCCAGGGTCCTGGATGGAGCCCTGCATCGAGCCCTGCCCTCTCCCTCTATTGTTCCCCTGCTTGTGCTCTCTCACTCTCTGTCAAATAAATAAATAAAATCTTAAAAAAAAAAAAGGTATGCTTGGCCTATACCTATATGCCTTTTTGAAATGAAAGAAAAGGAAGGAAAAATGTTTGAGGAAGAAACACAACAATCAGTAAGTCTTTGGGTAAATGTAGATGGTAAAAAAAAAGGCTACAGAGTCATTTTAGACACATGTGCTTAATTATATTCCTTTCCAAATGCTGAAAGTATGCTGACTTACTGATTTTAACACTTGACCATACTGTATGATTTAAAATGGTGACATTATCAATGAGCATAAAACAAAGAGCAAAAAGAGTAATGGTAAAAGTAATCAAAGCCAAAAATTGACTAAAGAATTATATCTCATGTTAATATTAAAATGACAAAAAGTGACTTAAAATAATATTGATAGGTAGAATATTTCCTTTTTGGAAATTGATGAGAGGCCACTATGACACCAATAGTAGGAAAGAACTGGATACAGACTAATATTAGTACCAAACTTCATTCCCATGACCTAATATGTGTTGATCATACATCTTGGGATTTTCCTAGGACAGCTCTATTTTATGTCCATTTTTCAAGCTCAGTTATTGATAAATTGCACTCACTTTCATTATTAAAATGGTACCAATTTAAGATAAATTCTGTGTACATTACTAAGGCATAGAGTTCTCTAGTTCATTAAAAAAAATGCTCTACTGGTTCAGAGGTTCACATACATTAGTACAAAAGTATCTATTCATTTGGGTTATACCCTTCAACAAATTTCTCTACTTGTGTTAGGATGTGTGTGTATGCGTACATTTTGCAGTTTCTAATGGTATCATACTTGGCTTATTATTCTATCTGGCATTTTCATTTATAATTACATCATAATGCTTCCTCATTTAAATACATAAAAGATCAAATTCATTCATCAACACTGCATATACAGTTGACCCTTGAACAAGTGTTTGAACTGTGCAGGTCCACGTATACATGATTTTTTTCAATAAATACAGTACAGTACTGTAAATGTATTTTTTCATCCTTATGGGTTTCTTAATAACATTTTATTTTCTCTAGCTTACTATATTGTAAGAATACAAAATATAATACATGTAACATATAAAATATGTGTTATTCAGCTGTTTATGTTACCAGTAAGGTTTCCAGTCAACAGTAGGCTATTAGTAGTTATGTTTTAGGGGAGTTAAGTTATACACAATTTTTTTTACTGCTAGGGAGGTCAGCAAACATAATGCCCATGTTGTTAAAGGGTCAACTGTATACGGTAATTACTTGTGATCGTTTGATAGACATACATATTTCTATTTGTCACTATTTTCTGCAATAAGTATCCTTGTCTCTAACCCAGGAATCAAAGCTGAATATGGAAATTCTCCTTATCTGCGAAGACAGAAAACAAAATTCAGGATAGTAGAATCATTTGGAATCTGTAAGGCAGAACACAAGAGAGGAAGGAGCTAACTTAGAGGACAGATTTTCCCATAAATCCTTTACTAGGGGCTCTCTTATACATTTGCAGATTGAGTAGAGGTGTTGCTATGAGTTTGGAAAAAAAAAAAAAAGAGGGAGATTCTACAGGTTGGGCAGCCTGCTGGAATGTATAGATCTTATTAAAACTTCCCAAACACACTAAGCACTGAGCTGAAATACCAGAAGTAGTGTGCTTTAAGTTTAAGAAATATGCTCTAGAACTAGATACTCAGTAGGTAGATCTGCCTGAACAAACCTTAAAAAAGCCTTCATAATATCCACAAGGGACAGAAAATATGTGTATTGAATGATATCAAGAAGGGCTGCAAGTATATCTTGATGCTGGTACATATATGCACTAACACAACATATAAACAAGCTTACATGAGATCAAAATGATTTGTCGTTTATTGAGCTACCTACTTAAATGAAAACCAACACTACTTAAAGGAAAACAAAAGATCCAAAATATCTATATCTTATCAACAATGTAAAGTATACAGTCAAACAATACTAGATAAGGGACAACTCAGGTAATTTTGATCTATGATTAAAAATTAATCAATTAATTTAAATTTAAAAAGCCATAAACAGGACCCAGTCCTAAGATGACTAAGATACCCAGCTGTTGGATTTGGTAAACAAATATTTTAAAGTATATATAAATACACTGCAAAAAAAGCCAAAATAAAGTCCCAGGGGCCAGTTCTGACATGTAGAAGTCTTGGAAGACATCACTTTCAACCATATAAGAATGAAAGCTCAACAAACAGAAAATCAGTACTTTTTTTTTAAAGATTTTATTTATTTGAGAGAGAGACAGACAGACAGATGGAGATAGTGAGAGAGAGCACAAGCAGGGAGGATAGGGAGAAGCAGGCACCCCACTGGGCAGGGAGCCAGACATGGGACTCAATCCCAGAACCCTGGGCCAAGTCAGATGCTTAACCGACTGAGCCACCCAGGCACCCCGAAAATCAGTACATTCTCTTGAACCTATCAGAGATTTGAGGTCACAGGGCAAATCACTTGAAACCTGGAGAGAGAGGCAAATACAAAGAATCACAGCTGAAATGAGCTTACCTAGAGAAACAGCTGGACACATAAACTGGAAGTAACTCTCAAATGGTAACTTTGATGAGGAGCACCTAGGTGGCTCTGTCAGTTAAGTGTTCCACACTTGGTTTTGGCTCAGGTCATGATCTCCTAGGTCTTGAGATGCAGCGCCTCGTAGGCCTCAGTGCTCTGTGAGGAGTCTGCCTGAGATTCTCTCCCGCTGCCCTTCCCCCCACTTGTGTTTTTTTCTCTCTCTCTCTCTCTAATAAATCTTTTTTAAAAAGTAGTAACTTGGATGAATTGCTAGAGACTGAGTGTTGACTGACTTAAGACTGGTAAATGCCTGGGGTCTGCAGGCTTTGAGGTTGCACTTTCATGGGTCTCAATTTCAGGAACACCACCAGGTCCCATGCTGAAAAGCCAAGAAAAAACCCTCATGTTTTGGGCAGGGAGGGAAAATTAGTCATTTTGAAATATTCCCAGTGTATTCTCCATAAGCCTCTAGCCAGGCTAAAAAAGAGAGAGAATAAAAAAATTACTTATATTAAAAATGAAAGACAAATCATCACTGTGATCTCATGGACTTTAAAAGGATAATAAAGGAATACTATAAACAGTTTATGACAACAAATTTGATAACCTGAATGAAATGCATCAATTCTTTGACATATACAAACTATCAAAATTCACCTGATCTGATTAGGTCTATGTTTATTTAAAAATTAAACCAAAAACGTATAATCTTTAAAACAAAACAAAACAAAAAACTTCAGACCCAGATGGTTTCAATGATGAATTCTACCTAGAATTTAAAGAAGATATGATACCAATTCTCTACATTCTAAGTAAATAAAGCCAAAGGAACACTGTATTTTATTCCACAAGGCCAATATTTCACTAATGCAAAAACTCCATAGACATTACAAGAAAGGAAAACTACAGGCCAATAGCTCTCATAAATATAGGTGCAAATACTCGCAAAAAATGGCAAATTTATCCAATAATGTATAAAAAGTGGGATTTATTCCAGCTTTATAAATCTATTAAATCTGATTTAAAAAGCATTAAATCAATCCATCATATCAACAAGCTAAAGAATAAAAACTATACCATCATATCAATAGAAGCAGAAAAAGCAGTTGAGGTCACAGGGCAAATCCAATGCAGTAGACAAGAAAAGGAAATAAAGATTATATATATATATATAATATAATATATATTAATTATATAGTATATGTTAATATACTATATACTAATATATATATAATATATAAAAATATACTTAAAATCATTAGTGATTTAGGAATTGCAAATTAAAATAAAAACAAGATATCACCACCTAACTACAAAATGGCTAAAATCCAAAAAAAAATGTTGACAATATCAAATGCTATAATGATATAGAGCAACAGGAAACTCATTCTTGGCTGGTGGAACTTCAAAATGGTACAGTCATTGGAAGATACTTTAGCAGTTTCTTAAAAAGCTAACCATCATCTTACCACTTGACCCATTAATCACACTACTGGGTATTTACCCAGTTGATTTGAAGATTATATTCACACAAAAACCTGCACATGAGTGGTTACAGAAGCTTTCTTCGTAATTTCCAAAACCTGGAAGCAAACAAATGATGCCCTTCAATAGGTGAATAGGACACACACACACACACACACACACACACACACAACTGTGATACATTCATAAAATGAAAAAATTATTTAGTAATAAAAAGAAATGAGCTACCAAGGCATGAAAAGACATGTGAGAACCTTAAATATATATTCTTTTTTTGTATTATAATTTTGTTTTTTATTTAAATTCAATTAGCCAATAAATAATACATCATTAGTTTCAGATGTAGTGTTCAACAATTCATCAATTGCTTATAACACCCAGTGCTCATCACATAGTGTGCGCTCCTTAATGCCCATCATCCAGTTACCCCATCTCCTCCACCTACCTCCCCTTCAGCAACCCTCAGTTTGTTTCCCATAGTTAAGAGTCTCTCATGGTTTGTCTCCCTCTCTGATTTCTTCCCATCAGTTTTCCCTCCCTTCCCTATGATCCTCTGCATTGTTTCTTATATTCCATATATGCGTGAAACCATATGATAATTGTCTTTCTCTGCTTGACTTATTTCATTTAGCATAATACCCACAAGTTCCATCCACATCAATGTAAATGGTGAGTATTCATCCTTTCTGATGGCTGAGTAATATTCCATTGTATATTGTGTGTGTGTGTGTGTGTGTGTGTGTGTGTGTATCTCACATTTACTTTATCTATTCATCTGTTGAAGGACATTTCAGCTCCTAAGTGGAAGAAGCCAATCTGAAAAGTGTACATACAATATGAATCCATCTATGCATATTCTGGGAAAGGCAAAACTATTAAGATGGTAAACAGATCAGTGGTTGCCAGGGATTCAGTATGGGATGAGGGAGCTGTACAGGATTGAATATGTAAAGCACCATTTTTTACAATAGTGAAACTCTTCTCTGTGATGCTGTAATAATGTTACATGAAAATGTGCATTTTCAAAGCCTACAGAACTTTATAAAATAAAGAATGAACCTTAATGTATGCCAATTAAAAAAATATTAAGGAGGTTAGATGTCTCCAGGAAGGAATGCAGACTTGACAAGACATTCTAACTATATTACAAATGTATGAAATAGCCTCACTGAAGGGGGTGGGAAAGAAAGACACTGGCCTAAGTAACTGAAAATGAGTGAAGTCTGTAAGACCAAAACAAAATAACTGTGTGTAAGTGCTACACTATAGTTGATAATGTTGTTCTCCACAGGAGTATGGGTTAAAATTTTTGATACTGCTATACATGTATACCAGAAATGAATGATTAAATAAAAGGATGGCAGATGGTAAGAGCCAGATTTCTCACTTATGACATTGGAATTCGGCAGTAAGCAAGAGGCAGAGGCTAAATGATCCAGATGTTAATGTATTAGGGTTGGAGATATCAGTAAGAACTCATCTTTAGTTTTAAATTGATACAGATTATTATATTTAGAACCGCCTGTAGTTATAAGTATATGCATAGGTTGACATACACACATATATAGCTTTGTTCTAGCAATTAAGAAGGTCTTCTCAGGTTTAATATACATGTTAATAGTTATCCCAGGAGTGGAGTGAAAAAAATATGTGAAAGAAAAAAAGGCCAAATTATTAAAAATTTGACGACAAATATTAATTTATATATCCATAAAGCTCAGCAAACTGAAGACAAGATAAATTCAGAGTAAACAGTACCAAGGGCCATCACATAGTTAAACAGCCAAAAAAATAAAGAAATAATACTGAAACAATATTCGAAATAACCAGAGAAAAAGAGACATATTGCTTATAGTGAATAATGATAAAAAGTTTACTGTGATTTCTCATTAGAAATAATAGAAGCCAGGTGACAAAGGAATGGCATGCTCAAAATGAAAAAAGCCTATAAAATTCTAATACAATGAAAATATTCTACATAATGAGAGTACAATGAAAACTCAGAGAAACAAATAGCAGAAAGGTAGAAATTAAAAGGCAAAGATAATCATTTGGAATCAACTCTATGTTGTCTACCAGCAAAACACTTCATAAATCACATCATACATACATTAACTTTTAAATTAAGTTTTTAATTTTGATTCCAGTATTGTTAACATACATTGCTCTATTAATTTTAGGTATACAATATAGTGATTCAACAATTCTATATATTACTCAGTGCTCATCATGATAGTGCACTCTTAACCCCCAACACTCATTTCACTTATCCCCATCCTGCCTGATGCCTCTGGTAACCATCAGTTTGTTCTCAAATGAAAAATATTTACCCATACAACTGAAAGTAGAAGGAAGCTTGTATGGCTACATTAATATTAAAGAAAGTATATTTCAAGACAAAATATAAAGAGAGTAATTTCCTAGTGATAAAAGGGGCAAAATCTAAGAAACACATATCAACCAAAAATATATATGCACTTAATAATAAACTTTCAAATTTCATGAAGAGTAAGTTAAAGCAAACAGACATAAAAAAAATTTCCACAGCCATAGTTATAGCAATAATCACCTACTATGGACTTGTGTCCCCCTAAATTTCATATGTTGAAACCATATTCTCAATGTGTTAGTTTGGAGGTATGGCCTTTGGGAAGTGATTAGGTCATGAGGGCAGAACTCCATGAATGGCATGAGTACCCTTATAAGAGACCCTGGAGAGCTCTCCCACTCCTTCCACTGTATGAAGACACAGCAAGATGGCCGTCTGAGACCATGAAGTGGGCTTTCCCTAGACACTAAATCTGCTGGTGCTTTGATCTCAGACTTCTCGAGCTCCAGAATGTGAGAAATAATTTCTGTTGTTTATAAGCCACTGGGTCTAGGGTGTTCTGTTATAGCAGCTCAAATGGACTAAGACATCACCCCTACCCCAGTAATTGACAAAAAATTAGAAAAAAGGTCAGAATACAAAAGATCTCAAAAGCTCTATCACACATCACCCTTTAATTAAAATTTTAAAAAGATTGTGTTCAATTCTGTGGAATCCATACTCTTTTCAAGTAAACATAAAATATTCACCAAGATGGACCAAATGCTGGGCCATAAAATAATGTTAATCAATACGAAATTGAAATATTACAGAATATATTCTCTAATCCCAACAGAAATAAATTAGAAATCAGTAACAGTAATAAAATTATATACCCTGAAATATTTGGAAAGTAAATAAAACCCATGATAAAATAATGATACAGAAAAATAAAAAAAAATGAAAGTAAAAAATGTGTGTAGATGAATGACAATAAAAAAATCAAAATTTATGGGTATGCATTTAAAGCAGTGCCTGGAACTATATTACTATGTACTATATTATTAATGTAAGACCTATATTACAGAAGAAGGAAAGGAAAGGAGAGGAAAAAAGAAAAGAGGAGTGGGGAGGGGAGGTGAGGAGAGGGGACAGGAAGGGAGGGCAGGACAGGAGAGGAAGGGAGTGGAGAGGAGAGGGAAGGAAAGGCAGGGCAGGAGAGGAGAGAAGGGAAGGAGCAGATAAGAAGAGAAAAAAAAGAAAAGGAAAAAAATATTTAGAATTTCTATCTTACAGTGCAAGAAAATGTAGAGTAAAATTAAACCCCAATAAATGGAATGAAGAACTAACATTTTAGGACAGGACACTAAAAGCAATGGCAGCAAAAGCAAAAATAACCAAAAGGGACTACATCAAACTACAAAGTTTCTGTACAGCAAAAGACAACGTCAACAAAATGAAAAGACAACCTATGGAATGGGAGAACATATTTACAAATCATGTATCTGGTAAGGAGTTAATATACTAAATATATAGAGAACTCATCTAACTTAAGAGCAATAATAATCATAATCTTATTTAAAAATAAGCAGAGGAGGTACAGGTCTGTGGTTCAACAGTCTCGCATAATTCACAGCGCTCACCATAGCACACACCCTCCCCAATGTCCATCACCCAGCCACCCCATCCCTCCCACCCCACCCCCACTCCAGCAACCCTCAGTTTGTTTCCTGAGATTAAGAATTCCTCATATCACTGAGGTCATATGATACATGTCTTTCTCTTATTGACTTATTTCGCTTGGCATAAATAATACATTATATGTTTAAAAAATAAAAGAAGATAGTAGGAAGGGAAAAATGAAGGAGGGAAAATCGGAGGAGGAGATGAACCATGAGAGAATATGGACTCTGAGAAACAACTGAGGGTTCTAGAGGGGAGGGGGGTGGGGAGATGGGTTAGTCTGGTGATGGGTATCAAAGAGGGCACGTTCTGCATGGAGCACTGGGTGTTATACGCAAACAATGAATCATGAAACACTGCATCAAAAACTAATGATGTAATGTATGGTGATTAACATCATAAAAAATTATCATTAAAAAATAAAATAAAATAAAAATAAGCAGAGGAACTAAGCTGATTAAAAGAAAAAAACAGGGGAACTGAATGGACATCTCTCCACAGAAGACATATGGATGGCCAACAGGTATATGAAAAGGTACTCAACATCACTAATCATCAAGAAAATGCAAATAAAAGTCAAAATAAGATATTGCCTCACCACTGTTAGAATGACTATTATCAAAAAAACAAGAGATAACAAATGTTGGTGAAGATGCGGATAAAAGGAAACTTTTGTGCACTCTTAGTGGAAATATAAATTGGTGCAGCCACTATAGAAAACAGTATGGAGGTTCCTCAAATAAATTAAAAATAGAACAACTACACACACACACACACACACACACACACACGCACGAATATTCTCAGCCACAAAAAAGAATGAAATCTTGCCATTTGCAACAACATGGATGGAGGTAGAGAGTATTACGCTAAGTGAAATAAGTCAGAGAAAGACAAGTATCATGTGACTTCACCTGTATGTAGTATGTGGAATTTAAGAAACAAAATGAATGAGACAAGAGAAAAAGAGAGAGGGAGAGAGGGAAAGAGAGGCAAACCCAGAAACAGACTCTTAACTACAGAGAACAAATGGATGGTTACCAGAGGTGTGGGGGGACGGGTGAAATAGATAATGAGGATTAATGAGTGCATTTGTTGTGGTGAGCAATGGGTGTTGTATGGAAGAGTGGAATCACTAGATGGTGCACCTGAAACTAATATTTCACTGTATGTTAACTAATTGGAATTTAAATAAAAACTTAAGAAAAAAATAGAACTACCGTATGATCTAACAATCCCACTTCTAGGTATATGCCCAAAGGAAATGAAAACAGGGTATCAGACAGATTTCTGTCTATACATTCATACACACACACACACACACACACACACACACACACACACACACACAGAATGGTATTCAGCCATTAGAAAGAAGGAAATCCTTCCATTAAGTCAAACATTGAATGGTATCATTTATATGTATTTTATATAAAAAAAAAAGTCAAACTCCTAGAAACAGAGTAGAAAGTGGTTGCCAGGGACTGGGTGGGAGAGGTGAGGGGGGAGGTGAAGAGAGAGACAGGTAAAGGGTACAAACTTTCAACTACAAGATAAATAAGGCCTAAAGTCTAATGCATAAAATGGTGATTATAGTTGATAACACTGTACTGTGTAGCTGAAATTTGCTAAGCAATTAGAACTTAAATGTCACAACACACACACACACACACACACACACACACACACATAGATGTGTTAATTAGATAGGAAGAATTCTTTCACAATGTATACCTATATTAAATAATCACATTTTAAATATGTTACAATTTTACTTGTCAATTATTCCTCAATAAAGCTGAAACAAAACAAGAGTATACTGGCACAAGTCAAGTCACATGGATCAATAGAATAGCATTGAGAGTTCAGAGATAAACCCATGTATCTGTGGCCAACTGAGTTTTGGTTAAGTGTGCCCAAACCATTCAATGGAGAAAGGAGTCTTTTTGACAAATAGGAAAACTGGATATCCATATGCAAAAGAGTAAAGTTGTAAAGTTGGACACTTACCTTGCACCACATACAAAAATTAATTCAAAATGGATCAAGGACCCAAAATATAAAAGCTAAAGCTATAAAAGTCTTGGAAGAAAACAGAGATAAATTTTCATGATCCCATATTTGGCAAGCAATTTTTAAATATGATACCAAAAGCACAAGCAACAAAAGAAAAAAATAAATTTAACCCAAATTTTAAACTGTGCTTCAAAGGACACCAACAAGAATGTGAAGACAAATATGAAACTGTACCCCATAGGGTCAATGAGGTTGAAAGTAGCAGAAAATTTAAAGCTTGTTTTTCAGAGAACCATATCTCCCCAATTAGCTGTTGTGTCTTTTCAGATCCCACTAACAAATCCACTTGCTGTCTTGGCAGAAGCCTGGACTCAAGGTCAACTGACATGGTTCCAGCCTGTGCACAAGCAAGGCCCTGCATTCCTTACCTGAGATAAGGAGCCCACGACTCCATCCAGTTTATAACAGCTCTCAGAGCTCTCAGAGCATGCCCATGGGCCCTCCTCCCTGTCCTAAGATAACCTCCTAATGTCAGAGGCTGAATTTTGCCATTTCTAATGTTAAGTCTCCACCCCAAAGTGAACATGAGATACATGTTACCTATATGTTTGCCAAGTGTGCATATTCCATCTTTCCTCATGATTATTCATAAGTTTCTCCAACCTTTTCATCAATATGTATGTAATCTCAATCCCTATGATTATAAAAATCTTGTTCTCTCCCCCTTTGGGGAGGAGGACTTGAGGCTTATCCTCCTATCACCTCATTTGGCTGCCTCTTGAATAAACCCTTTCCTTGATGCATACCTGAGGTCTTAGCTATTTGCTTTGCTGTGAATCAGGCAGATGCATTTGGGTTCAGTTACAAACACAGAATGGAAGAAAACATTTGCAAATCATATATCTGAAAACATATTTTTGTATGGAATATATAAAGAACTCTCACAACTTAATAAGAAGACAAATAACCCAATCAAACAACTGGGAAAAGATTGGAATAGGCATTTTCCAGGGAAGGCAGATATTCAAATGGTCAATAAGCCCATGAAAAGATGTTCAACATCATTAGTCATCAGGCACATGCAAATCAAAACCACAATGAGATATCACTTCATACAAGTTAAGATGGATAAAATTAAAAAAATTATATAACAAGTATTGGTGAAGATGTGGAGAAGTTGGAATCCTCATACACTACTGTGCAACCACTTTGGAAAACAATGTGACAGGTTCCTCAAATGTTTAAAAAGAGAATTATCACATGGCTCAGCAATTCCACTTCAAAATGAGAACATGTTGGAAGAAGCCAATCATGTGAAACTACATGCCCTGCTTCTATTCATGTGAAAGTCCAGAATAGGGAAATCTATACAGACAGAAAGTAGAATAGCGGTTTCTCAGGGGTAGGGAGAGGAGCATGAGGGGACAGGGGGGTGACACACAAGGCATATAAGGTTTCTTTTTGAAGTGATGGACATGTTCTAAAACTGACTACGGTTGTGTTGCAAATATCTGTGAATATCATAACAACCCCTGAATTATATACTTTCAGTGAGTGATTTGTATGGTATGTAAACTATATTTCAATAAAGCAATTAAAATAATTTTTAAAAGTACTTGCTATATGAATCAGTAATCCCACAACTAGGTATTCGTGCAAGAGAAGAGATCAAATATGCTCATAAAAGTATGATACATTGAAGTACAATATCAGAATAACAACTTTAATAAGGTCCCCAAACTAGAAATGAATAAACTGTCCATGAGCTGGTGAAGGGAGGAGAAACATTTATATATTCTCAGGATGAATATGCAAATTAAGGAATGGACTACTGATACAACTATGGATGCAATGATGAGGGTAAATTTTAAAAACATGTTGAGTAAAAGAAGTACGTGTACTACTGTTTATGCATTTTAAAATGGCAAATCTATTTAATTAATTAATTAATCTATTTAATTAAAGAGGGCACGTATTGAATGGAGCACTGGGTGTTATACACAAACAATGAATCATGGAACGCTACATCCCAAACTAACGATGTAATGTATGATGATTGACATAACATAATAAAATTTTTAAACATAAAAAAATGGCAAATCTAATCTATACTGATAGAACTCAGATCAATGGTTTCCTGAGATTTCCTGTAGGAGGGGATTCCCTACAAAGGGGCATGAAAGAAGCATTTTTTGTTTCTGTTTTTTTGTTTGTTTTTTGAGAGAGAGAGAGAGCAAGTGTGGAAGGGAGAGGCAGAGGGAGAGGGAGAGAATCCCAGGCAGACTCCACGCTCAGCACATAGCCCCACACGGGGTTCAATCTCATGACCCTGAGATCATGACCTGAGCCGAGAGTCAGACACTTAACCTACTGAGCCACCTAGGTGCCCCTAGAGAGAATTTTCTAATCTGATGCAAATGTTCCATATCTTGAAATAGGTGGAAATTGCAGTGATGTATACATTTGTCAAAACCTATTGGCTGCACAATTAAAATGTTTACATTCACTGTATTTATAAATTATACTTCAGTAAAGTTAATTAAAGTGTCTGTTTTTTGAATTCAAATCTTCCTTCAGTGAGAGTATATCTCTATTCACATTTCTTACTTTCTTCAATAATATTTTATAGTTCAATAGCTTTTCAGAACTTTATTAGTATTTTATAATCTTGATGACTATTGTCAAAGAGTTATTAATTTTCCCTTTCTGTTTCTGATTATTGCAAATATGGAGAAACCCATTGATTTTTATGTATTAATCTGGTATACAACCAATTTTCCAATAGTCTTATTCATTTTCATAAAGTTTTAATAAATTATTTTTCATTTTCTAGTAATGGTTATATCACCTACAATTGAAGGAAAATTGTGTTTTTTTCTCTATTTGTCTTGAATTTATTCTATTCTTGCCTCATTGTACTACCTAAATCTTCAAAAAAAGTTCACTGATTTTGCTGACTGTAACCTATATTTTTCTGATTATCATATGAATTTCAACCTCTATTGAGTATTGGTAGTCTTTATATTCTTTATACAATTTCCTTCTATTTTACTTAACACGTTTTATGACTAACAGCTGCTGAATTGTATCAAACTCTTTTTGATCATTTGTTGATTTAGATGTTTTTTCTCCATTAATATTGATGTAATTTTTCATTCAATTAATAAATATTTATTGAGCCCCTATTGTGTTCCAGACACTTTTCTAGTCTGTAAGGGTACAATAGTAAAATAAATCAATGGAATAGAAATTTACAAATATATAAGCACAGGGAATATAAAAGATAATCTGTGGTTACATAGATAAAATACATATGTATATGCATATGTATGTATATACATGTGTATGTATATGGAATTAAAAGGGATGTAATAGAAAACGTTGAATGAATATTTTACATTTGTTTGTTACTGGTACAAAAATGGTAAAATGGCCTTTTTGTGAACTTCATGGCTAATGGATATTCAAAGCAGGCAGAGAAACTTACTATGGCAAAGACTTCAAGTTAAGAAGAGGACTACATACATATTTAATGAACTGAAAAATGATAGATGTGATTAGATTATACTGTGTGAGGGAGACATGGTTAGAGCTGTGGGCAGGGTGATAGGGAGGGGCCAGATCACACAATGCTCTCTAGGTTAGAGTAATGTATAATAAATTATGTTAATATCCTGAACACTATTGAACCACCCTTACATTCCTGTAATAAACTTTTTTTTGCTCTGGTGAATTATTCATTTAATAATCTCCTGGATCCATCAACTAATATTTATTTATACATTTTTATCCATATTAATAAATGATATTGATCTATAGGGCGATACTGATTTTTTTTTTGCTACCTTTGTCAGTTCTTGGCATTAAAGTGTGTAGCTTAAAGTGAATTGGTGAGAATTTCATCTTTTTCATGGTTACACAGGTTAAATATGGTTTTCCTAAAGATGGTTTTCAACATGAAGTCTCCCAGGACTTACCAACAGATCAGTGCCTTTTAAACATATAGAACAAAATTAACCTTTATAATCTCTTCTCCCATAATTTGTCTGCTCAGATATTTTATTATTTTTATCTGAGGATGGTTAATATTTTGCTAGGAAATCATTCAGTATGTATAAGTTTTTTTTTCTTTTCAGAAAAAGGATTGTACCTAATAACTTTTTACATTAACTTTAATCTCTTTCATGACTATGACTGTATTTACTTTTTCATTCTTAGTTATTGCTATCTTTATCTCTATCTCCTAAACTCCTTCTCATTTCATTTAAAAAAAAATTTTTTTTTTTAGAAAGATTACTGGAAATCTCTTACTGATATGCTGGACTGTTAGAAGTTCAGGCACTGTATTTTTAAATCCCTTTTACTATGTTTTGTTTTTAAGTTAATTCATTTTGGTATTCTTTTTTTTTTCTTCTAAAGATTTTACTTATTTATTTGAGAGAGAGAGGGAGAGAGAGAGAGTGAGTGGGGGAAGAGGGAGAGGGAGAGAATATCCAAGCAGACTCTGGCTGAGCACAGAGCTCAACACGGGGCTCAATCTCATGACCCATGAGATCAGGACCTGAGCCAAAACAAAGAGTCATTGTTTGTTGCCATTTTACGCCTACAAGCATCTTATGCTTGAAAATTGTAAAAACATCTCCTTCTTGGACTATATGTGGAATTTCTTGGCCTCACTGATTTCTACTTGTGGATATTAAATTGGGCCTCTTAGATTTATGGCATAAAAACTATACAAATTATTTGATTACTAAATTGTGAAATTGTATTTTAATATATATTAATTCAGATGATTTAGTATCTAATAAATATGCAATCCTGAATGTAATCATACCACAGGAAAGATGAAAATAGTGTAACAAATAGAAGTGAAATGAAAAGAAGAATCTAAGAAGTGAAGAGAAAATCGAAACTATATTTTAAATGCTTGCTTGATTACCATAATACCTTACTTTCTTTTCTAGAAGACATTTGAAATTTTAGATTTTTAAGAACAATTACTAACTTATCTAATCATATTGAAGTATAAGTGTATTAAGAGTAGGGACTACAAGGAAATGATTAAACAGTTAATATTAAATCCTACTTTAACTGTCATTCTTGGAAAATCGACAAAAAATTAGACATTTAACACTCATAATGGATAAAATTACTTAATTCTTCTATTATGGTACTTAGTTTTAAGACCTAAAATTGCTAGCTAAAGAGCTCCAAACAATTTTGAGGTGAAATAACTCAAAATTCAGGCAAATCCGCAACAATAAAGTGAGTTCACCAGATAATAATAAATGCAGAATGAATTAGAATAAATCTACTGAAAATAATAAGTGTAATATATTAATTGATGCTTATTCCCAATATGGCAGGTAATAGACACTGTAAGTCATTTAAGAGAGAGATGGAGCTCAGAGAAATATTTTGCCAAGGTTTTTTTCCATCAGCCTAGGCTGTTCCCTGTCATGCCAGTTAAAGTCAAAACACCACTACCAAGTTAAAACTTTACAGAGAGGGCAATGTTTTGAGCTTTTTGTAACAGAAACTAACTCAAGGAAGTAAAAGGGAGTTTATCTTAATTATTGAAAGTTATCCCATGAAATCCAATGGCAAGAACAATAATAATTTCAGTTCATATTTATCAAGTGCTTATTACATGCCAGGATCTGCTCTAAACACATTACATGTATGAGCTCATTTAATCTTTGCAAAAACCCCATTGTATTACTATTGGGGTAATATACTATAATTATCACAGTAATAGTATTACTATGGAGTGGTATACTATTACTATCATTTATTTTTTATAAATGAGGAAAATGAGGTACAAAAGTTTAAGTTTCTCCCCTGTGGTAACAAGGTAACAAGAGGTAGGTACATGATGGAAAAGCTGGTGGTCTGATGCAGAACTTTACTGAACATATTCTAGTCTATTTCTGTGTCTGGCTTTCTCTAGTTCTTGGGTCAAAAGAATATGAGTTACTGCTTCCAAGTTTACATGTCCTAGGTTGGTTATATACAGCACTCACAGCCATTCTGAATCTTACAGTTCTAATGACTTGTAAGAGAAAATCCACTTGGCTCAGCTTGAGTAATTGGCCAACTCTGATCCAGTTAAGTTATGAGCAGAAAGAAGAGATCACCTGTTACATTTTTTTTTCCTGGGGTCCTTCCACCATAAATAAAGAGGAGAAAAAACTCCTCCCTAAAAAGATTATCTCAAATAGACAAAAGAAAAACTACCACTGAGTAAAAAGTGAGAATCAGGAAGAACTAAGAATGGGCCATTAGTTATGACACAGCATGATCATTATTTCATTTCATGCCAGTTTCTCTTTCTAGACAGCCTGTTTCTTCAAATCATAAACTGTGTCTTGTTGAGCTTTGTATTTCCACATTTGTGGGCCTTGTCTGATAGAAGAAGTTGTCTTAAAATATTTTGGAAGTGAACTGCATGACATACCAATTGCTATTCTTCCCATGACATATGTATAATTTTTTGAGTATTCTTCCAAGGAGTGAATTGGAAAGAGAAAATGACTCCAGATTTCTAAATAATTATTTTCTAATTATCTCTGTAAGTGCATTAGGTAGCTATTTTCTTAACCACTAACTGGGAGTCGGAATAAAGAAATAATAGGAAGTAATGTGTTCACAAAAAATAGACATTAAGAAAGCCGGAAACTCTGAATTGATACGGTGCAAACTTCATTCCATTTATTGAGAAGCCTAAGAGCACAATGAAAAATTCAGTGATCTCCCACAGGTCAGGAGGGCGCTAAGGGGCCGGACAGAGTCCAACATCTAGCCATTCATTAGAAGGCCTCAGAAGGAAATAGAAATTGTTCGGCTTAATTTAGATAAATACCAGAGGTTCACCCAAGAGTTTTTATGCTGTAATTAAAAACATTTATTATGTTAAATAAACAGAGATAATTTGGAACAGAAGGAAAAAAGTGCATGAGCTCTAAGGACAAAAGAAACAGGCATTTTTAGAGAAATTTGGGTCTACAGAGAATTGTGTTCCTCAGTTTTCTACTCTCCCTGCCAAACTGTGCTTCTTCACCTTATTTTGGATCACAAATAGTTTTTTGGGTTTGAGGAAGGTTGTTCCCGAAAATAAAAATGTAAGCATAAAGACAAAATTTTACATACAGTTTTAGGGGGTCTAGACTCATCCATGTATTCTCTAATGGTCAATGCACCCCAATATAAGAGGACCAGCTGGATTAGTGCACACCAGTCTCTGGGGAGTCCTGTAAAAAAGCATAAGCCAAAGGTGAGAAACTTGGTTAAGCCATTGTTAATAATTAATGTTTTATTGCCATTTTTCCAATTCTTTTCTATTCAATAGGTGGTTAAGGCACATATACAGAGTAGGAAATTTGGCTAGATACACAGATCTTAAATAAAATTATCTGATGAGCTAAATGCGAGAGAAAGCAGAGGGAGGTTAAGGATATAGTCAAGGACAGAGGACTTGCTATGATTGGCAATTTTTATCCATTTTTTTATTCATCTGCTCTCTGAACACAGCATCATCTTAAATGGATAGAAGTAGGTGCATTTCCCAACCAAGAAAGAAATTTTAACCTAAACCATTTTAAAATTTAAAATTTAAAAATAATATTTAAAAGCTGCAATATAAGTATTCAAATAATGTATGAGTTTTTGTGTTTATGTAGTGTGTGCATATGTGTGTATGTGAGAGAAAGAGAGATAGAGACATAGAGACAGAGACAGAAGAAAATGGGGAGAAATAAAGATACAAACTTATAGCCACAACTCTAAGCAGAGAACTAAATAACTGTGAAAATTATATTAACTATGTCTATGAAACACATTTATTTAAAAGACTTCTTGGAATCTCAGATGTTAGGATTGTTAGGAATATTAAAATTTGAAAGAATTAGTGATAGCTTTTGATACAATTATCAATTATTTCTGGGTATGTAATTTTCATTTAAAAGCATCAGTGAAATAATATTTGTAGGTTAAAATGTTTGGCTATATCAATATTTAAATGCCCTGAAAAGACTTCCTTTAGGAGATATGTCAGAATCTGTAAGAACTGCTTTGTGGAAAGCCACTTGCCACTTTGTCCCTGTTAAAGGCGCCCAATTCTTTTGTTGATTTGTAATTTCATATGGGAATGATGGGACCACTCGGCTCATTACATATGTGTTAATAGAATAAAAGACAATTAATGAGCTCAAATAACTTAAATATATATTGTAAACTTTTTGAAAATCATGAATTTTATTTTCAGCATAAATAAGTTTTGGTTAATTGTGTTTAACTACAGGTGAATAAATCCTTATGCTCCTCACATTTTCTTATAATGCCATCGAGTAGTATTCTGAATAATTTGTTATGAAGCAATTCTTTTTATTGTTATACTCAAAAGTAATAACCTACTGATTCATATTTTCTAATTATCCAAATGTACTATGAAAGATTTTTAACATATCACACAATAAATTTTATGATGATCCAGCAAAAAAGGACTATATTAAAGCATATACAATATATAAATCCTTAACATAGAATTTATACTTCTCTTATATACACAACTCACCAAGACAGTGTAAGATAGAAAAAATTAACTTTATTATAATTATACATAACTATTCTGATAATGAAATCCATTAATTATTTTGTGAGGTATATATACAAATAGGCAATATTAACTATGAAAGTTTGTTGCCTGTATGCATGCCTTTCTGTTTCCAATCCATACAATATCTTCCTGCAAAAATATACTTGTTGAGTCATTTCTTTATCTGTCTTGCTTCCCTGTTCAACCAGCCATGATGATTTCCACTTGTCTACTGTATCAAATTCGAATGATGTGTAGTTTTCATAATTCTTCATATCTGGACTTGCTCTGTCTTTTCAATCTTATTTTTCCACAGTAACTAATAATCACCCTTGCCTCCAAGTTAGGCCAAAACTATTACTCACTCAGCCACACGTCACTACTAAATGAATTATCCTGTCATTCACCCATATGTTAAACACTTTTTCTTTTAAAAAATATTTGTTCAGTCTGTATTTACTATGCCAAACATCCAAGAGGGTTGAAAAAAATCATCAAACCCTTATTACAATAATATACATAATATATATCAATTTAATAATAAATGTCATTTATTAAGCACCTAGTTAGGTGATAGACACTGTTCTATGTGCTTCCATGTGTCATCTCCTACTTTTCAACATAATCCTTTAACATAGGAGTTATTATGATCCACATTTTACAGATGAAGAAACTGAATCTCAGGAAAGTTAAGTAGTTTTCCCAAGGTCAGACCTTGGAGGTGATGGAGCTGGAATTAGAACCCAGGCATTTGGATTCTTGGCATAAAAATAAGACATCTAATCCAATCTTCCCAATCATTCTGTGAGGTAGACAGTACATGTTACTTCTCTACTTACAGAGTAGAGGAAAAAAACTCAGAAATTAAATTAAATAAATCACAGACCTGTACTTCTGAAACAAATAATACATTATATGTTTAAAAAAAGAAGATAGTAGGAAGGGAAGAATGAAGGGGGGGAGATTGGAGGGGGAGATGAACCATGAGAGACTATGGACTCTGAGAAACAAACTGAGGGTTCTGAAGGGAAGGGGGGTGGGGGGATGCGTTAGCCTGGTGATGAATATTAAGGAGGGCACGTATTGAATGGAGCACGGGGTGTTATACACAAACAATGAATCATGGAACACTGCATCAAAAACTAATGATGTGGGCCCCTGGATGGCTCAGTTGGTTAAGCGACTGCCTTCCGCTCAGGTTATGATCCTGGAGTCCCAGGATCAAGTCCCAAGTCAGGCTCCCTGCTCAGCAGGGAGTCTGCTTCTCCCTCTGACCCTCCCCCCTCTCATGTGCTCTCTCTCTCTCTCATTCTCTCTCTCAAATAAATAAATAAAATCTTTAAAAAAAAACTAATGATGTAATGTACGGTGATTAACATAACATAATAAAATTTAAAAAAATTAAATTACTTGTTCAGCATTTGGTAGCAACCCAGAGTTAAAATGCAGCTTTTAGTTTCTCATTAATTTTTTTTTTTACCTATACCACATTCTACAAAGTAAGTGTTAAACTATATCAAGCATAGATTTACCTTTTGTTGGGGCTTGCTGGAGAGAAGTAGTACAGAAAATGACCCCTCGGCAGCACATTTTGAATGAATGGTATTTGTATTTCTTAGATAAGAAATAAAAGAAGGGAGTATAAAAAGAAATAGATGGGAATTTCCTGGAGATTATTTGAGTGATGGCAAGTCTTTTGTTTGAGGGAAGCACAGGTGCAAGAAGATTTCTTTATCTATGAGCTGGAACCAGATTATGGAGCGCTTTAAAACTCAGGACTTCATTAGCTGACAGGAAGATAAGCACTAAATGCTGTTTAGCCCAGAATCTGGGATTTAGGATGACTTATCTGAGAGTGATGTATGTGACACAGTACAGCAGGGGTGTATGATCACCAGTATGTGTGCTGTTGACTCAGACTCATCTAGAGGCTTATATGAAACTCCTAGCTTCTTAACATCAAACTAGGTGGGTTTGACATGGTCCTTGGACTTGTCCTATTTTTATGAATGACTATATTTTAGCTTAGATTAGAAGATAGAAAAATAGATCAGAAACATGGACATTAGATTAGGTTTAGTCAAGATATTGCAGTATGGAATGTGAGAAGGAAAGAAAATTTGAACTTGGGTATTATCAAAAAAAGAGTGGGGGTGGCAAATGTGTCCTGTAAAAGATTCTGTATATGTTTGTAAAAAATTAAAGGCATTTCTAAGGCATTGAGGCTGTGAGACTTTGAGATTATGTAATTTGAAGAATTCATACAAGCATGAGTCAAGATAGAGAGCAAGAAAGAAAGGGAGGCTCTAAGGAGATTAAGGATTTTTCTTTGATCACGGAGTAGAGGTGGTCATGACTGCCTTTCTGCTTGTAGTTCCTTCTAAAGCAGGAGTCTCATCTGAACTCCAGCTGCTTCTAAAGACGTAAGCCTAGGTGGCCTTGTTTATACAAGTTGACACCATCTCCTTGGTCACAGGTTTTAAGATCAGAGCTGGTATCAGATCCAACCTACACGAGTCCTATGAGAATGTGTCTAGCAACTGTCTACAGTGTTAGGGATTTTCCAGAACTTTGAGGGTTTAGTTCATATTCATCGATAAGAGAGTTTGTGTTTCATATTCTGATATCTAGCTATTCATATACTTCTTTATGTAACTATATATCATTTAATCCAGATGTCAGCTGTCACCTCATTCTCCTCTTTGAGCTCCTAAAGGACAAAAACAGACGCACAGATACTACATATTTTTGAATGATATAGTGTTTATGAAATACTTCATAGAGGAAATGGAGGAGAGTGTACAAATTTCATGCCGTACAGCAATCAATTTAGTAAAAACCCCACTAGTTACAGAGCAGCAGGGTATGGTTGTGTAGCAAGTGCTGAGGTGTTGAAAGGGAATCAAAATCTAGGTCATGTTCCACTCATCAAAACAAGTCCTGGTGAGAGACTGCATCAGTCAAGACCAGGAAAAGAACCTTTTTATACCATGATCTTCTGAGACACTTGCTCTCTTGAAAATCATCTTCTCGAAAGGAGACTAGTAATTCATACAAGAGTGTCATAAAGGCTAGCATCCAGGCCTAATTAAATATTTTGTTTTGCCCCAAAGCCACTCTTTGGCCATGCCAGCACTAAAAGGTTCTCTGTCCATCCCTTCTTCATTCAGCATTTAATCTTGTTCCCTCATTCTTCTAGCTCCAGTAATTATAGAGAGATCCACTTATCACTGGAAAATTTAGCCTAAAGCAGAAGAGAAACAGGAAAAACAATACTCTTTTCTCTTTCCCTGGGATCCCATGCCATTGCCTCCTATCAGCTGACACCAGAGGGAAAGAGAAAGCAAGGGAATCCAGGTGAAGTGACCCTTAGGTAGAAGCCTTCTGGTGAATAGAGGCAGGGTGGAGAAGTGTGGAAATTGGATTGGAGTGGGGGAAGGATGAGCAAAATCCCTTTCCATCCAACGTTGGAAGTCTGAATACATTGGCCATCTTTTCTACATTTAGTTATTCTCAGGTGTGAAAGGATGGCTTTCACACACTTTTATTCTGGAACTCAAGATTCCAAAAGTATTGATTTAAGGCTCATGCTTAATTTGTGTTTGTTCATCTTATCCTCATTTACCTAAGCAACAGTTTTAAATCAAGGAAAACATTGATCATTGATCCCAAACATTTAATTGAATTTTGAAAATTCAAAAACATGGACTATAGTTGATTTAAGAAACTAACGAAGTTAATATTTTAAAGAGTCCTTAATGTATAAGGAGCAATTTTTTTCTAGAAGCCTTTCTTTTTTTAACATAACATGATACAGGATCCCCCAAAGTATATTTTGTTGTTATCTAAGAAAGAAGTGTGTCCAATGTGGCAGCAGATCATTTCCAAACTCAATTCATTTAGTGACTTTTCAGCAGATGAATCATGCATTGGATGGCACAAATCCCCTGGGGATGCCCAAGGATGCTCACTATTTAGCCTCATCAGCCATTCTGAGTAAATTGAAAAGGCTTGATCTCACATACAACGACAGAGGGTCAAGTAACAGAAAAAAACCCCAAGCTTCAATTTAGTGTAGATAGGAATTCTGCTTTTACTTGGCAATTGAAAATGCTTTTCAACTTCATCAAGATGAGAAGTCAAGTAACTTCTACTTGTTGGCACTGTTAAATAAGAAATGTATTGTCAGTAAAGGAGGAAAGTAGAGTTTATTGAAAAGTAAAGACATACAAGTAAGCAATTCCCAATCAAAATTCTATGCACTACAACTAGAATATATTAGTATAATAAACAAGGCAGAAAGTAGAGTGCTGGTGAAAAGCACAGGGTTCAGGGAAAGGTGGTGAAGGAAGGCAAACAAAATTCAAGAAGAAATTTCAAAGAAGGTGTCCTCTAATCTATTTTTTAATTTAGGCTTGTCTGTCACAAGAGAATGTTCCATGATAGCTAAACAAATATGTTCACTAAAACTTGGAGTGGATCAATGAACCAATTATATGATGTGTATGTTATCTTTGTACAAAGACAATTTGTAACTAGCACCATTCAAGTCTTAGGTTGAATGGAGGTAAAATTAAATAAGCTGAAATTAAGTTAAGTAAACAGAAGTTAGAAGATTACTTTGTACCTCATATAGACAAATACAGAAGGATTCCATATGAAGTTACACTGAATGCTGCCAACACACAATTAACTGTATGGCTCCAGATAGAACTTCATAACTTTTACTCTTAGCTGTTACTTTTGCTCACTGTGGTACATATTCCACCTAAAAAAATAAATAGGAGAAATTTATACAGGGATACTGGTAAAATGGGTAAAAAAAATGGAAAAGGTTGTGACAATTTTTACCAAGATTAACCTGAAAGCAAATAAGACTAACGGAAATTTCTAATAAGGAAGTCCAAGCAAGTGCATAAAGCAGAACTTGTAGGGGACGGTGTTAAACTCTTAATCAAAGGTAAGAGGAGGTGGTCGACCATAATCTGAATCATGTTTCAAGGGGATAGAATAAGACTTGATACTAATGACTACCTTTTACTGTGGCAACTCAGCCTTTAATTTGGCAATCTTGCCAGGGACTCATTCAGTTGCAAGGGGATACTCATTCTGTACAAGGGGATAAAAAGATTTGGCAGCCTTTTTCCACTGACGCAAAGGGTAAACATCTTTTCTTCTGAGTGTGTCTTCCAAAGCAACACCTGGTACTTTCAGCAAGGTGAAAGGGCCAGTTTCTGCACCCCAGATGTCCAGTGTATAATTCCTCCCATATGTTTCTTCATAAAAGGCATAAAAGGCATCTGATTGTTGAAAATGTCATCCATATGTCTCTATTTTACCCAGAAAATCCCAGCCAGGACACCAGGATCCCCTAAAACTTGTGAGCTGAGTCAACACTTACGAGAGTAAATTTTGTGCTCCATTTGATATATTGAAGACCACATTGAGAATGAAATCTCCAGATACCTCCAAGTGTAGGAGAAATACCCTAGTTACACCCAAAGAGTTCTACACTTTCACTTAAGGAAATGAGGACCAAAATAGAGTAACCTAGTATTTACCTTGATTTCTAAATTTGCCCAAGATTCTAGCATTTTTTATATGTCATAAAGCCCTGTTAATGTGATAGAAAATAATAATCTGAGACCATGTTTCACGTCTTTGGAATATTGGCAGTGAATCAACTTTGGATCAGTTTTTTGCATTTTGAAGGCCAGTTGGGTAGACAGAAATGGAAAAGAAAACTTACTGAGTAGTCAATATTTGTAGAATTCATACGGATAAAATGGTGCTCACCCATTAGAAAAATGTAACAGCTTTTAAATAAAATATTACATCAAAGAGATTGAATTGACTATAGGTATATGCATTAATATGATGAATCTAGAAAAACAATATTGAGAGATATAAATCTCAGAAGAATAAGTATATTAAGATTACGTTGATATAAAGTGGATATGAAAAAAGGCAACACTAAGTAATATATTATTTAAGGATCCAAGCCTCTGAGGTATTGCCTTAGAACAGGCAGGGTCATCAAACTACAACCCTCAGGCCAAATCCAGTCTTCTACCAGCTTTTGCAAATAAAGCTTGCTTGCTTGCTTGCTTGCTTGCTTGCTTTTTCTTTCTTTCTTTCTTCTTTCTGGAACACAGACACATCCGTTTGCTTCTTTGTTGTCTGTGACTGCTTTCACACTACAATAACTGCGTTGAGTAGTTAAAGACCATATGGCCTGCAAAGACTAATTTACTATCTGACCCTAGGTAGTTTTTATATTTTATGGAACTTGATAAATGTTTTTTTCTATAATTAACATGAAAGAATACAGTCCAATAATTGCCAAGCCCGTCTTGAACAAGAAAAAAGTGGTACAATTTGCTTTACCAGACATCAAAAATTATTATAAAATGCAATTGAATCAGACAAGGTATTATGAGTACGAGTATGGAAAAACAGATCAAAGGAAGATACCATGGAGCCTAGAAATAGACTATACTGATAAGCTAAATTTAGTTATAACTTAGCTAATACTGCAGATCAATAGAAAAATAAGAGACTTTTTAATGATGGTAAGATACAACTTTTATGTGAAGAAAATGAACAGGGACACCTACACACACAGCAGACAGAAATCCATTCCATACGGATTGGATTCATAAATGTTAAAAAAATTGTAAAACATTTAGAAGAAAATACATGAAACTATCCTTGCATATGGAACCATTTCTTAAGCAAGAAATGAAATCTGCAAACCACTAAGGACAAGATGAATACATATGACTATATTAAGATTAAAAGTTTCAGCTCATCAAAATATATTGCCTAGCAAATGAAAATGATAAGTCACAAACAGGAAGAAATTATTTGTGCTGCTATTAAAATAAAGCTTTTAGAGACCATCCCCCACCCATAAAATAGAAGAAAACCAATCCAAGCAAAAAGGCAAAAAAATTTAAAAGACACTCCATAGGGTATTTTTTTAAAAATTCAAAAAATGTAATAAATCATATAAAATCAAATTTTATACCATTTTATACCTTCCCTTCCTTCTACATCTACACTTAAATTCTTTGGACATAATTTTTACATTCTGGTGGGTGTAAAAGGACAAATTGTCATTGGCTACTTGTTTTTTTATGTGGAATAATTGCCAAATCAATTCCTCATACCTCGTAGATTCCAGAAGTAATGGATTTATTATATGCTTTGTTTTTAAATGTCATTCCCAACTATGCTGGAAAAAGCCTCACAGACCTTCGTAGAGAAATAAAGACTTTATGGGAGGACCATATGTTGAAGACTATTGGTCACATTAACAACAGAATGTGGAAGGGAGAAAAGGAGAGCATTTCAAATAGAGTGTACACATGTGAGTTGTTATGTGTGCTCGCTTTTATTTTCTTGAATATTTATTCAGTGGAAACACACAGCAGTGTAAAAGCTTCTTTGGACAGCAAGCTGTGTCCTAACTGTATTAACGTCTGATCTACAGAAGAACTAAGCAGTGTCCAGATGCACTGATTTTGCTCCCTGCAGGAGCAATGAGTCCAGCAGAGCTGTTTTAGAGCAACATGCTGGGTTTTTTCATAGGAACAGAACATGCCCACTGAAACTAGGTGATGGGACAAGAACTGAGAAACGGTGAGCACAGGAACCTGTGGATCAGACAAGGACTGAAAATGGAGAGATTTAATTACTGGAAAAAAGGTGTGGAGGAAAAAGACAATCAGGTGAAGGAAGGGCACTAATAAGGACAAAGAAGGAGACAGAAACAAAATAGACAGGGGTAGAGACTACACACAAACACACAATTAAGAAAGACTAATTTAAAGAAAGAATTGCCTTCTTCTATTATAGCTCATTAAGCTGTATGTTTTCAAGCACATAAGGATTCCCATTTCCTTAGAACTTTAATTTCAAAAAAACAACGGACTATTTTTTTTCTGCTTCTCTCTTAACTGCATTTTGAAACTTTTCCAAAAGCAGTATAAGCTCTGTATAATTCTCCATTCTCACTACTGAAATCCTATATTGATATTTCTGTAAAGTATCTTTTCTGTCAGTTATCTCACTTCCTTTATGGCAGCCCCGTGTTCTCTCTTCTCCCTAAAGCCAATCTTATTGTCATACTTCACTTTTTCTCTAATCATATTCCAAATACAGATACCATTTAACAAGATGTACTTCAGATGGTGGAGCAATGAACTGAGTGCTTTGATATTTTTTTGGTAGATATCTATTTATCAATAGAGAGACTTTCTAGTAAGCATTGTTATATATCCTCAGAAATATTTTTTAAGTGATTTCCTTGTCCTCCCTTTGCAGTATTTGTATGTTGTGTTTTGTTTCAGTCAGGTGTCTTGGTTGCAAGCAACAGTCATCAACTGAGCAACTGAAGCAGAAAATAAGGGGTTGAAATTGTACTTCAAGGTTCACAAACTTGAAAGGAAGGCTAGAGACCCAGGCTTGCACAATGGGTAGGGAACAAGGAGGTTAGTCAGCAGAGACCTTATCCAAAGTTATGCCCAAGAATATTTTATTTCACATCATTTTGATAACATCAATATCAGACACTCCACCATATCTACTGTTTCCACCATTGGGCCGTCACCACAGCTCCATGGATAAGGTTTCAAATGACCTTCTGTATTTGCCTTCTTGTCTTAAGATTCAAAGCTCTAAATAGAAGCACAGAAACTTGCATTATATTGACTGTGTCCTACCTTGCAGGAGTTATCTAAGGAAAATATTCAGTGTCTTGGGCTTCCAACAGTAAGAATTTCTGCCTCTAACCACACCTTAAACAATGACGGATGCCCTTAAATTCAGAATGATATTTGTATGTGAAACTAAAAAAGTAATGATTGTCCACATATCACTATTAAAGTCACTTTTCTCTTCACATGTGTTACTGAGTTTTCTATATAGTTTACCATATTTTATACACCTATGACTTCTTCTCTGATGTTCAAATCATGAATTTTCTAGCACCCCACATATCAGAAATCATCTCCCTTTTTGCAGTCAATAATCTTATCAGTTTTCTGCATTGTTTATGCCATCCTATGAGATAAGAATTAGTCATGTTTTGACCTACTTGGTTTGAAAAATAATTATTAAAATGTATGAAGTGACTACATATATTTAAAAAATCATGTTGAAATTCTATCCTCTTAAAGTAATAGAAAATAGAATATACACAACTGTGCCTTGTTAGAAGGAAGGTATCTTTAAGAGAAAACCTGAAACTTTTGATACTATATTCCAGGAAACCTATGTTCCAGAAACACGTAGATCCTGAGAATTAAGGGATGGAAAGTGAGCTGAAATTCCTGTGCTCATGGAGTTTAGGTTGCCATGTATGTACCTTGTCTTCATAATTCCTTCTCTGACTATTAGGTTATATAGGTTATGGATCATGAATTTTATTCTTCTCTACTGCTTATCTTACGACAAGAACACAATACACAAATAAGTAAATATGAATTTAGATTTTCAATTAAATTTTGGCTATTTCATCATTAATATTTGATTTTTTTTTCTTTTGGTCTTATATATAAGGGGTTTCTTTTAAGTTGAGATGGGAACTTTTATCTAATTAAATACCACACAAACTGTAAAATTGAGAATGGTACGAAAGTATGAGCTCCTTGAACTAGATTTTTGTTGTTTTTGTTAATTGATTTAGGAGAATATATGCTCAGGGTGAAATAATAAAATAGAAAATTGCAAAATTACATATAATTAGATATATGTTGGGGCACCTGGCTGGCTCAATCAGTTGAGCATGTGACTCTTAATCTTGGGGTTGTAAGTTCAAGCCTCACGTTGGGTGTAGAGATTGCTTAAAAATAAAATCTTTTTTTTTTTTTTTTAAGAGAGAGAGAACAAGCAAGCAGGGGAGGGGGAGGGGCAGAGAGAGAGGGAGAATCAAACAGACTTCATGCTGAGTGCAGAGCCTGACACAGGGTTCGATTTCATGACCCTCAGATCATGATCTGAGCAAAACCAAGAGTCAAACACTTAACCAACTGACCCACCCAGGTACCCCCAAAATAAAATATTTTAAAAAAGTAGGTTTCTTATTAAAGTTCCAGTAAGTTATTTTATGGAGATTGACAAGATAACTCTAGATTTTATATGGAACTGCAAAAGTCACAGGGCAGTCAACATAATACTAAAAGGGTGAGAGGAGGGGAAGGTGTTCAGTTGTGGAAATGAGTGAAGTCTGTAAGATTAAAGGCAAAAAGAACCGTGCATAAGACTAAACTCTAGCTGATAAAGTTGTTTGCCATGAGGATACAGGTTAATTATACTGATACAGCTATACGTGCATATTCAAATTGGATAAATAAGGAAAAGGATGGTGGATGATGGTAGCAAGATTTCTCACTGCAGGTAAGCAAGGGGAGGAAACGAGAACGATCCATGTTATAATGAATTAAAGTTGGAGACATCTGTGAGACTTCATGTTTGGTTAACATAGATTCAAATGCTTACACATGAGAATATTTACAAGTACATGTATGTACACAGATTAGTATCTACATATATATTCTTTGTCCTGTCTACTAAGAGGTTCTAGACAGAGAACCATCCCAGTGATAAGGAGCACTTAACTCTGATACTGATTTTTAATACCGTTCTCCAATAAAAAGATTAAGGAATCCTTGGAGAAATGACTGATTCTAGGACTGGAGTAGAAAACACACAAGATTAGCCTACAGCACCTTGTACAGCCAGAAAGTAAGCAAGAGCAAGTTTTTTGCTTTTTTTTTTTTTCCTGAGGTACATTAATGTGGCTAGGAGCTGACTAAAAGAGTTGTCAAAGGTCAGAACTGAAACAGTGTGATCAATAAAAAAAAAAATAGTATTAAATTATAACCCAAATTTCAAAGTAAGTATCTATGTGTTGGTACAGATAAAAATAAATGAATCCTGTGCACCAGTGTTCCAACTGATTTATGTAAACACTCCAATCCCAAGGAAGGGATACAGAGGATAACTCTGTATTTCTTAAATGTAGACTGACATAGTGATTTATTTCCAAAGGCCTCGGTATGGGGGTATGGGGAATAAATTTATAGGAAAGAAACATGACGAACACTGCCTCTGCCTAGTGATCAAGGCTAATATCAACAGTGATAGTCATATTGATATTATGTATGCCTATGGTGACGTGATGTGATAGCAGTGGAAATATACATCTGTGGTGTCCCTCTGAAAAATCCCAAATCCTGGTCTAATCATAAGAAAACCATGAGACAACCTCAAATAGATGGGTATCCTACAATACAACAGACCAGTATTTTTCAAAACTGTTAAGGTTGAGTGAAGTAACGAATTGCCACAGTCAACAGGAGCCTAACATGCATGACAATCAAATGCACTGTGTTATCCTGGATGGAATCTTGGAACTACAACAAAAAAGAACATTAGAGAAAAACAAAAGGAATTTGAAATTACGGACTTTAGTTAGTAATAATGTATCAATGTGGGTTCATTAATCTTGAAAATTATACCATACTACTGCAAGATGTTAATAGAAGAAACAGATTGTGAGATATATGGGTATTCTCTGTACAATCTTTGCAATTTTTCAGTAAATTTAAAACTATTTTTAAATAAAAAGTTTATTTGAAAAAAGGTACACCTCTTTCCTATGCAGGGCCTAAGTGTGCAATCCTCAAGTATTGCACACTTGAAGCAAGCATCAGACTTAGTGTATTTGTTGTCTTTCATAGTCCTCATATTTATGGCAATATATACAATATAGATACGTATATATATGAGTGAATGTATAAATAGATAGACACAGGGCTAATCATATTTATGTTCATAATACAATATGCTTTATATATTTAAAAGCACATATTTATAAACATATATTTTTGTTTACATAAATTTCAACACTCTATACTACATAGTATTCTGAATACTTATTTATCGTTTAATATTTCTTAGAAATAATTTTATACTGATACGTATAGAGCCACTTCATTCATGTTCCAACAGCTACTGACATAGCATTGAGTGAATGTATCTGAATAGAGTTAATGAATCTCTTGTGAATGGTACAACATGTTGTTTAGCATGTATATGTGTGATTATATTGATGTTACAATTAGAATTGTTGTATCAAAATTATGTGCATATAAATTGTTTGATAGACAATACCAGTTGCTATCCAACAAGGTTACATACTCTACCCTCCATCAGCTATGTATGAAAGTACTTACTGTCCCTCACAATCAGCAATATCATCTATTACCAAATTTTTTATATAAAAATATATTGTTTTTGTTTTAACATATTTCATAAAAGTATAATCAAGATTGTGCATTGATTTATAATTGAAAACCCTTTGTACCACAAGTCAGTGGTGGTAATTATGAAAGCTCAGAATTGTGAAATACTCAATTGTGTTAGATAAAGTGGTAGCCATTTAGAAGCGGATTAAAATTGGATTAATATCTCATACCCAACCACAGGTATAAACCACAAAACTGTCAATAACTTAAATGTTTAAAAAAATAAAACCTTAAAGTAGTTGAAGAGAACAGGATGGAATTATATTATGGTTTTGGTTTTGGCAGGTCCTTTCTACCTATGCCTCAGGATCTATCATTAATTTTTTAAAAGATTTTATTTATTTATTTATTTGAAAGAGAGATTGAGCACGAGTGGCAGAGGGGAACATAGGCAGAAGGAGAAACTGACTCCCCGCTGAGCAGGGAGCCCAGGACCCTGGGATCATGTCCTCAGCTGAAGGCAGACGCTTAACCTACTGAGCCACCCAGGCACCCAGCCTTGGGAGCTATTAAAAAAAATGTCCAGGAGCCATAGAAGAAAAGTTTAATCCTTTAACTATACAGAAATCGAATTATCTGCAAGTCCAAGGAAAAAACAAAAGCAAAACAAAACAAATACAAAATGTATTCATATACATACACACACACAAACAAGAAAAATGATACTGAAACATCAGAAAAGATATTCATTCTCATTCATATTAAGAATTACACTAAGATATATATATATATATCTTATTATATATATTGTTATATTACTTGTTAACTATGTAGTAACACTTGTTAACTTGTTAACACTTGTTAACTATGTAGTTAACAAGTTAAACGTTTGACACTCTATTTGCAGAGCTTTGAGAAGAGAGGTATACTAATGCCTTGCTGGCAGGAGTGTGAAATAGTTCAACCTCTAATAAAGGGAAACTTGACAGTATCTTTCAAAATTGCGATTACATTTACTCTTGGATGCAGGAATTCCACGTTGGGAAATATATCTTATAGATATACCAATAAACGTAGAAAATGACCTATGTACATCATTCTTCATAGCACTCCTATTCATAATAGCAAAATATTGAAAACAAGCCAAAGGCCCATCTTTATGGGAGTTGTTAAGTAAACTACAGTATATCCATGTAGTGGAATATGCAAGCTCCCTAAAGAATGAGAATGATTTCTATGTGTAAAAAAAAAAAAGAAAAGGAAATTCTCCACATTATATGTTTATATCAAAAAAGAAAGTGTGGTACAGAAGAATGGATGTTATATGGTATGTTTTGTGTAAAATGAGGGGAAATAAACCTATATGTTTGCATTTTCTTATGTCTGCATGAATAAATGTTAACAGATACATTTTAAAGACTAATAAAAGTTGTTTCCTCGAAGAGGTTGGGGGTATGGTGTGGACATGGGCACAAAAATAGGAATGACTTTTCAATGTTCATCACTGTGTATCATTTGGATTTTAATTCCCGTGACTATATCACTTATCGAAAAAAATAGGTAAATAATAAATTAAAAGCTGCAAACTGCTTCTGTATGCCCTTTGTCCATTTTTATGTTGAGCTATAAGTTCCCTTCTTGCTGAATGTAAGAATTCCTTACAAAATAAAGAGATCGAGCCTTGTAATATATTTTGTGAACACATTTTTCGTGTTTGATTTTTGTCTTTGGACACTGCTATGTTTTTCATCTTGGAAAAATGCTTAGATAGTAATCAAATTTAACAATCTTTATTTTATGGCTTTTTTTTAGCCTACTTAAAATGATCTTTACTGCTTCACCTTCATTAAAACAAAATTCACCCATTATTTTCATCTAGTTCTGTGTTTTTTTTAATATTTAACAGTAGTCTTTGATCTATCCGTTAATTTATTTTGGTGTTTAAAAAAATGTGGTTGGATACTTGCCCCACCTTGAAATGTTCTAGCCAGTCATTGCAATATTTATCGAGCGATACACCTTTCTTCCCTGATTTAAATAACATTGTCACCGCACACTCAATCTTTTTTATAAACTACACTCTTATCTTTCTTTATAAATCTATTTCTGACCATTTGAACTGTTTTCTGCTGTTATAAATAGAAGGTTTTTCCCATTATATTTTCCCTAAGATTTTTGTCTTTAGAAAATCTATCAATTTTTGTTTGCTAATCATTTAATCAGTCACTTACTGAAAACTTTTATATTCCTCATAGTTTTATAGTTAATTTTTTTGGTTATACAAATATAAAATGATATCAGTCAGAAAATAAGTTAATTCCCTGCATAAACTTAGAGTCATAATGTGCGCTTTAATTAGCGTGAACTTGTCTAAATGAAATCACTTCTTGGTAATCTGCACACAATAGAGACATTAAAGTTGCCTGTGTTGTCTCCGGCTGCTTTGTTGTAATAATTTGTTTTATTCCCCAGCACCCAATACTAGTGGAAATAGACAAGAAACGAAAGCATATGAACTTCAGACTAATTTTTTTTTCTGGTTCTTCAAAGCCTATTTCATATAAGTAGGATTTGGAATTATTTTTCACAATCAGTCACAACAATAATATCCAACTTTATAGTGAAGGAGGCTCAAAGTTCAGAAGAAAATGCATTGCCTCTAGAAGAAGAGTATAAATAATGACAGAGGTCATTAAATCAGCAATATAAACAGATTGCTTAGTAATGTATGGCCTTATTTTCATCTCAGAATATTACATCCATATTTCTTAGCTAGTATTTTTGCTCTAGCATAATCAATATTCAATACAATGTAATAATGTTAGCTAATGCTGCATGCAGACGGTTTTCACAGATGTTCTGCAAAAGTCTATAGGACAAATTATCCCTTTTGCCACTTGCATTAGTTGGCTGCAACTTAATTTATTTTCTGCAGTTGTTCCTTGTTTCTTCGTGAAATTAATAGTTGTTGGAGTTCAGATGCTTATAATTTGGGTAGTTATTATTGTGTTCTGTTTTAATGTTTCTCTTTAGAATATGTTAAAGTCTTTTTACCACTTTTACAATTTCCTAAGACTGGAAAATGATGTCAAATACCACATTTAATCTTTTATGTATAAACCTTTGCAGATATGTGGCCCATATTTTAAAAGATTATATCATGACAAATCTGTTACAATAAAAACTATTTCATTATGATATTCCTAAGACCAGTCATGGGAATCTATTACTTTAGAGGAAATTTACATCCTGTGTTTTGGACATGTCCATGTGTTGGCCTGCTTTCTTTGGTGACCTCTTCTACCCTTAGGAGTTGAAATTCTATTTTCATGTGCTCATATAAGGAGTTGCAAACACTTCCTTTGTTTGTGGGTAAATTTAATTCAAAGGACAATGCGTTACCATAAGTGTAAGTGAAGTGATTCTGGGAAATCTTAAAAGTAACTCATGAATATGTAAATTCAGTTGTCAATAAAGGATTAGTTCTCTTAAATAATATGTCACCAAAATTTATTTATAAATGCAGAAGTATGTGTTTCAATATGTAAGTGTTAGTGGGGCTCATGATGTAGAACATCACATATTTAGAGACTATTGCCAGACAGTGGTCAGTAAATCAGTTTTGAGGATTCTTATATTTAAAAAACTTAAATTTGTGCTTTTTAACTTGGAATTACAAAGTTCTTTAGTCATTCCAGCAGGATACAAAGACAAAACAATTAAATTGAAGAGAATAAAATTTGAATAAGAACTTTCTATTACAATAAAAATTTGCAGGGATGATAGGAGATTATGCAACTTCCTGGAGTAATTAGAACACCTGAAGACAGAGCATTCTAATTCCATTAATAGTGAAATATTGCTAGATCTGAGTCTTAATTTGAGGGGATAGATTTTGTATTTTGACATTTTTAATAATGAGCAATGGCTTTCCTTTCTAAAAAATTCCACTTATAACTTATTCTTTTATCAGTCATAATTTCATTAAAAGCTTTTTCAAGTTCTATCTTTTGAAACAAACTTAAAATATTACTTCACGTGTCTGGTAGTTTTCTTCTCTCTCTCTTAATGTTTGTTGAGACATATTCTCTCATACTAACTTCTGAGAATTTATGTAATTTTTTTAAAAGACTGTATAAATCATTGAGAGATGTCTATACCAGAATGTTGTTGTTTATATTGAGCTGGTTGCCACAAGGAAGAAAGTCCCTTACAGTCCTTGTAAAGTCTCTTCTTAGTTAAATTAAAGCATAGCTCCTTGTGATTTTTCACCCATTGCTTAAAGTTGTGACTTCTGGGAAAATAAACACGTTCTGCCTTTACTCTGCACCACCCCTTAAACAATTAAAAAAACCATTCTGTTTTTGGTATGCCCAGTAACTAACTTCCATCTTATTTATGTGCATTCATTTTAAATGTCATTCTTGATACTTTAATCTTAGAATTTGTAAAGTACTTGATATTAAATAAGTAACAGTTCTGAGGAATTATGAAGGGCTAGGTCTTGAGCCAGGCAATTTTTAGATTATTTTATTTAATAATTATTGGAACTGTGTAATATCATAAGTAACCCCCAAGTCTCAGTGACTTGACACACTGAAAGCATTGTCTACTCATGTCATAAATCACTGACGTCAGTGAAGGTGGAAGGTAGCAAATTACATGTGAGAGATTTGTATGGGAAAGGCCTAAAAATGATAATGTGATAATTCCATTCACATTCTAATGGCCTGAGCTCAGTCACATGGTCCAAACCTAACTACCAAAGAGTTGGAAAATGTAGCTTGGCTGTATACCCAGGAAGAAAATGTTTGTTTGTTGAACACAGAGCTTCTCATTAACAAATATCTGTCCCCAGTGAGTCAAAGGTCCAGTTAATATCTCCAACTCTAAGTCAGGGGTCTCTGGCTATCTGGTCTGGATGTGGCTTTTTGGTTCTATCCATCTGTGAACTAAAATGACAAAGCAGAGACAACACTCATTCCCTTCTGGAAAGGGAAAGAATAAGAGTCCCAGGCGAGTCATCGATACACAGTAATTCTGAAATTCCTCTGTATAAACATTGTAAAAACCTCTATTCTGCAGTGAGGGCAATCCTTGAGTTTGCCATGATTTCACTCTGTGTGTGGTATACTTCATCCATTTCTCTCCAGTAATATGCTATGGAATGTTTCACTTATCCACTGCTGGGGAGATGCTGTTTCACAGACTTCTCCCTGATCGAGGATTGTTTTAAGCCTCAAACATCAGTCTCAGGCATTTTAAAATCAGGCTTTAATTTTCTCCATACCAGTAAAAGTCCCTGAAAAAATTAGTAGGCTTCTAATCCAGCTGCTTTCAGACATTTTCCTGTATCAGTAACCACCACTCAAATGTTCTTTCCCTAAATATAGTTCTACAGCATTTTTTCCATACTTTCTTCTTTCAACTTGTTGCAACTACTTGGTGGCTGATAGACTTGTATGAAAAGGACAAATCTTTTATCCATTTTTTTTTTGCCACAGGCTGAGCCACTCTTTTCAAAGAAGTATCTTAACAGGGTCTTTATCACTCAGAGTCTAGTAGAATCTCATCTGTTACTATTTATGTCTAGAAGAAGTTGTCTTTCCAAAATCTTCAACTCCAAATTCCTGGATGCTCTTTAGTATCTCTCATTTCTTCTTCCTATCTAATCAATTTTTTTAACTCATCTTTTCTTTCTGGTAACTACTTGCCAAATGCTGCCAATAACAACCAATGTAGTTCTTTAATAATCAGTCTTTCTCCTAGACTTACACTCAGTAAGCACATGTTGGACTTCTAATTTCACAGGTTATAGTTCTGGCAAAGTTGCTGCCATTCTGTTGCATGGATAGTTAGCCCCCTACCTTATTTGTTTCCTTTTTTAGTCTTCTTCTAAACCACTAAGTCATTTACACATAACCCTTCACTCTCACTTCTGGTTCCCGTTCCCCCACTAATATAGCTTCTGTATTAGTTAAGATAAGCTATGTAATTAGCATCCAAAAACCTTGTTGCTTATTACAACTATCAAAAGAATTATATATATTCTTTTATTATTGCTATTGTAGTCAAGTATCCCCTTTCAAAGTTGTAACTTCATTTTTCCCTATCTACCAAAGCATATCCATAAGCATTTAAAGTAGCTTTAGTCTTTTCCACTGGAAAAAAAAATCATAACTTTTATTTAATGATGACAGTATAAAGTCTTATCAGAAAAACTTTCTTCTAATATCTAATATCTAAAAAATCAACAATAAAAGGGGCAGTTGACTAAGCATCCACCTCTTGATTTCAGCTCAGGTCATCTCAGGGCTGTGAGATCCGGCCCCCGGCCCCACATCAGACTCGACACTGGGGAGGTAGAGTCTGCTTAAGATTCTCTCTCTCCCTCTGCCCCTCCCCCACCCCCTAAAATAAATTAAATTAAACTAAAAAAATAAAAATATCAACAAAAAAATGAAAGGGGCGCCATTTCACCCTGGAAACAATAAAAAAAAAAGTGGTAGTCAAGAAAAGAATGAAAAGTTCATAGTTGTGTTGCATAAATCCCAGCCACCCCGCCCTCCCTTTTGAAGGCATAATGGTGGATGGGGAAAAGTCCAGAGAACTCTGTTGGTGTCCTCAAATATTAAGAGACTTAAGATGGTCTTACTCTTTCCTTCTTAAAATTGAAGAGAGAAAAAAAAAGATGTCACTGAGAACATAGAGGTAAAAGAGGAGGAGGGAATTACCAAAATTGTCTGAATGCAGTGAAGCCCTAGGCCTAAACCCTAAAAAAAAAGCAATGATCTAAAATTTGAGGATCCCCATCAAAATAAGAATATATCACCTGAAGAAATGGAGTACATCTTTATAGACATATTTCCTAGTTGTGTTGTGTTACCTTGGGCAAAACACTTAACCTCTCTGGGTTTCAGGGTCATTATCTACAAAATAGAGATTATACTTCAATGAGTTGTTAAGGTTAAGTGAGAAAAGCCTAAGGTGTGTAGAATCATGCTGGCGCTTAATAAGTGCTCAATAAATATTGGCTATTATTATTATTACTATTATTGTTTAATAGTAATTTGTACTTAATTTAGCCTGTTTCCTTATCTTCTGTCTTGGACTCATTGAGCCCCCACGGCAGGCCCCTAGCTCTTAGCTCAGCAACCACACAAAGACTCTAAAGAGAGCCTGGAAGACTTCAAACAGAGGCCCTCCTGCTTCCTGATCATCTGCCATACTTTTCTCTTTTATATGTCACAAGCCAAGATTTTGCACAGAGCTCCAAATAGTAGCTGAGAACCACTCTGAACCACTTCTTTAATTGCTGAGGACCAGAAAATCAAGACACATGATTCTCTTTCTTCTCCTTCCTTTTCTTTATGTTCCTCTTCTTCTCTGTTCCCTTTTTTAGGGCCAGAACACAGCCTGCTTTATTTTGTTCTTCTTACGTGCTGTATCTTACTATTATATAAAGACCGGGAGGCCACGGACAAATAATATTCTAAGTACATCTTTACTACTCTATCATAGGGAAAATGAATCTTTGATGTGAAATCTCCAAATCCTTTTTCACTACAACAGCCCGGTGTGCAAGACTGTTCACTGTTATGTAATCCTATTTTGAATGCCAAAAGCTGATAATTATCTGGTCTTTCCCTTTGTATTCTTCTTATCAGTTTCTAAATCAATATCCCAGGACACACATTGTCTTAGGTAGACTTGGTTTAAGGTATTATATTCAGACAGGCAAATTTTTTTAAAAAAAGCATATTATTTTGGCATATCCTTTCTATTACAAATATTTCTCCACAGATGATTAGAATCATTTTCAGAAAGAATACTTTGATTTTTGATGATAGACATCATGCTTTTTCTTCTCAAAATGTATTTTCATCTGGAAGTCTCCATGTTATTTTCTAATCTCTCTCCTAATTTTTCCTAAAAAGCCTTAAGACATTATATCATATTGTCATCACACAAAAGTTCACTGAAAATAAATGTTAATCAATGGCCAAAAACAAATACAATTTTAACAAGTTAAGAAAGGTTAATGTTACAAAAATGAGTTATATTGATGTGTATTTAGTGAAAATGAAGTTTCTATTATAAACAATTTATCATTTACATTACAATTAGCAAATGGACTGTGGGTATAATCTTAATATCAGTAAGAGTTCTATGCTAACTTCTGACCTCAACAGCAATTAACCAGTTTTTATTAAAGATTGTGAAAGTAGAGACTTGTATTTAAACAGTACATTCCATTGCATTATGGCAAAACAGATATTTAAATATTGGTGGATTAATACATCAATAGTAGGGTGCTCAACCCTAGCTAAAAACTAAAATAAAATACATTTTTATTCACTGAGTATACTTTACAGTTAACATGCATAATGAGATTTTTATAAGAGAAAAAGGCAAATGCTGTGTATCACTTTCAACTTAGTAGGGAGTTTTATATAAAAACATTAAGACCATTTGAAAAATTATACTATGCAAAAATATCACCTTTAGATTTGTCTTCCAGATTGCTGCAATAAACAGAAAAGAAGACTTCCTTTTGGAAAGATGAATCAAAAGTGGCAACAATTGATTTTCTTCCTGATTCAGTATATCAAGCATCTTTCAAAGGAAACACACACACAGCCCCTTCACAAAAGAGAGAAGAAATTAAATGCTGTGATTTCAACCCCTTTCCTCTAATATCTAAAATAACGTAATACTTATACTAACTTATATTATATTATACTAACGTAATACTTATACTAACTAATACTTAATGTAATACTTATACTAACTTGCATTTTTATCACAGATACTGTGGCATATAGTTTATACATAGTATCTCTCTTAATTGTAATAATTCCATATGGGATGAATTTTCAAAAAAGTGACACTGGGATTTAAGGAGCTTAAATAACTCTCCTAGTCACCAAACTGGTAATTAAGGACCCAAGAATTTAGGTCTGGCCAATTCTGAGCTCATACTGGTAATAATTATACTAAACTCCTCTAAAGCTAATTAATAAAAAAATCTTTAACTTATCTATAAACACTAGCCTCATAGTTAAAGCTTCTTTGAATTTTTTCAAAGAACTCTTTTTTAATGAATCAGTAGTACACTCTTGCTTATTTATAACAAGGATGTTAGTAAGCTTTCCTCATCTCCTTTAGCAGACGACATGATAAATCTACTAAGGAATGATCTCCCTGAGGCTATGGTGATGTCAATGTCATATGCCCTAGTCCTTCCTCAAAGGTGTTATTATATTAATTATATTGTAATATAATTAATATAATTATTATTAATAATATAATATGATTAATTATGTTATATATTATATATATTATTATATTAATAATAATACCTTATATTGAAATAAATGTTTTGCTTCTCAAAGTGTCTGCAAGTTATCTTATTTTATTTTCTCTTTAGGTCTGTGAGAAAAGTAAGACAAGTAGGATTGTATCCTTTGATGGAGAATGAAATACAGCATATACAAAAATCCCTTTGTCAAAGATAACTTTTTTAAAAAAGACAATTTTGACTAAAACATAGAGAGCGAGGGTATGTGGAAAGAGTGAGCGCAGAGAGGGGAGTAAGTATTTCTGGCAGAAATACGTGATGTTTCCTATAACACAGCACTTTTTCAATATTTCTTATTTGGGAAAACTTCCTTTTATGCCTCGTGTAGCCCCAGTTCAAACAGAAGTCAGAACCTCCATTTGCACCCAGGGTGCTGGTATGTGACACAGGCTCTGCCAATCAGACTCAACTACTTGAGACTTTCATTCAGACACGGGCAACATGAAGAAGCAGAAACTGAGTCAGTTTGGGGAACGTGGTGGCTGTAGAAGCATCCAGGTTGCAGGGCAGCGAGATGGACGTCCTGCCGACTAGGTCAGCACCAATGATGCAAGGCAATAGCGGCTGTATCTCCTGGGACCAGTACCTCCTGCAAGTGTGGTGTGAGCATCCTTTCTGGCTGTGTGACATTTAGGCATGACATCTGGCTTTCCTCATTGGAAAACTCTTTAATACTCTTGAATACTTAAAAAAAAACAAAACACTTTAAGAATTTTTCTACCATCTGTATCTGAGATCACTGACTGACACAGGACAAGGCTATGGAAGCCTCCAAGTCTTTAGGTGATAAACTCTCCTTTTGAGTAGGTCTTGACTAAAGGTCACAATAATAAACTCAGAAATTTAATTTTGTCAGGAAAAAAGCAAACTTGCCTATTTTAAAATCATTAAATCAATTAATCATTAATCATTAAATTCTCCTGAAAAGCCCTAGAATCACTCCTAAGGGGACATCATTTCACATGGTGGTAATTAATTCAATAAGATAGTTAAATTTAACAACTTTCAATCCACCACTGTGTATACAAACAGGTTTTATGTTGGACATTTGAATTATAATGACAAATAAGAACAGTCTCTATCTCCAAAGAACCTATAACCCAGGAAGACCATGCTTTTAATACAGTAGCTTCCCCCTCTTTCTCATAGAGTTCTTAAAGTATATATTAATGTAACATCAATAGTTCACATTTTTTAAATTAAAGAAATACAACTTTCTGATAAATAGTATAGATAGAAACTTTAAACATTTACGTATAGGAATGTAAACTTATTAATTATTGACCCGGATTTATGTATATTTAAAGAGAAAATATTTTCCAGGGCGCCTGGGTGGCTCAGTTGGTTAAGCGACCGCTTTCGGCTCAGGTCATGATCCTGGAGTCCCGGGATCGGGTCCCGCATCGGGCTCCCTGCTCGGCGGGGAGTCTGCTTCTCCTTCTGACCCTCTCCCCTCTCATGCTCTCTCTCTATCTCATTCTCTCTCTCAAATAAATAAATAAAATCTTTAAAAAAAAAAAGAGAAAATATTTTCCAAATGATAGTATGAGTATTGAGTGCCAATAGATTCTTTAGAGGTTAATAAAGAAAAATTATCTGTGCTTTATTTAACTTCATTATCTCTATAATCTTCTAACATGTGTCTTAACTCATGGATTCAAAATAATGAGGGGTAAAATAAACTCAAGTGGAAAATAATAACATTAAAATAGACTAAGGTAAGCACACTTCGTTTAATGTAATAACAGATTATTGGTCAATGTTAGAGGTTTTATTGTTTCTATGCAATTTATGTTTTCTATCTAGGTTTTATTGCTTCTAAACTTACTGGAAATTTTTCTACAATAAATTTGTACTAATTAGTGAATTTGATGAAATATTTTCCTCTATGATTTAAACAATTATTTTGGGAGGGATGACTCATGGGCAAGCAATTTTCCTAACCCTGATTTCTTATACCTTGTGTTTGGAAAAATTTTGCCAATACCACCTTCTAAATATTCATTCTTATGATATTGATGGCCCTTCAAAAAAAAAAAGTGTTCAGGAGGTTTTTAAATTAGTTCCGAGAAACTAAAAAAACACACATAATTAGCATAAAAGTTTATATGCAATAGCAATAAATTATTTTCATTTGCCTTAACTGATTTTACCTCCCCACCAGAGATAAGACAAGATAAAGGAGGTATAGTTAACCTTGTTTATGTATCCTGAAATCTGTTCTCTAAGGAAGTTGCAAAATTTATTCATATAACTCAGCTTCTAAAGTTCCTCCTGGACAGCATTTCAGAAACTCTAACTTCTGGGGCAAGTCTCTCCGTTATATTGTACTGCACCTCACATTAATCATGTAATCATAAACAATAGGAGTAACTTGCAACTTAATAAAAACGCATTATATTCACATTGGTACCCTGTGCCACAGAGATACTGTTTCACTTAAAGCACTAAAAGCCTTAACTTCATTGTACAGATGAGGAAACCAAAGCTTAGAGAGAAATAAAAAACATAAACAGATCTCGATCTTTCTGGGCCCAGGGATCCCAGAAATATCTATCATAGATACCAAGGTGTCCAGGAGGCTGGCTCAAAAAGGAGAAGAGAGTACTTGGCTTCGGTTTCAAGTGTTCTTTTTTAGGCTTTCCAATGGCATGCTGGCCAGAAATTCTCTCAAATTCGGAGTCTAGGCATTTTGTAGTTGTGGTGGTGGAGGTTTGTTATTTACCTGTGTTTTCTTTTTGTTTGTTTATTTGAAATTCCAAAGTCGAATAAAAAATAAATACTCTGGGGGCACCTGAGTGGCTCAGTCAGTTAAGCAGCTGGCTCTTGATTTCGGCTCAGGTCATGATCTTGGGGTCCTGAGATTGAGCCCCACATTAGGCTCCCTGCTCAGTGGGGAGTCTGCTTGAGGATTCTCTCTCTCCCTCTCCTCTGGCTCTCTCTCTCTAAAATAAAATTACTTATTTACTTAATTAATTAATACCCTGAGGCGCCTGGCTGGCTCACTTGGTGGAGCATGTGACTAGACCTCGGGGCTGTGAGTTTGAGCCCCATTCTGGGTATAGAGATTGCTTAAAAAAATAAATAAAATCTTTACCAAAAAACTAAGTTAAATTAAATTTAAAAATAAATACCCAGATGCTGGTTGTAAGACTGGCACAAAATAAAGTTTGTGACATTTTGCAATCTATAAAGACCCACATAAACTATAAGAAATATAGTAACTGCTATTTTATACAAGTCTAGCCCTATGATACCTCTAAAAAACTCACTTTAAGAAATGAGATGAGCTATAAGAAGGTTGATTTTGAAAGCCAACTCCAGTTTCTAATAAAGATTAAGGCATGTGCTTCTTTGGCAGCTAGGCCCAAGGAAGAAAGAGATTTATAAAGTTTTAAGTCAGTGTGCTATACCAATTATAGTTCATGTTTCTCGTTCCAAAATATGAAATTATTATATAGCCAGAATGCATCGTAGTAGATTCTATAAATGTGAGTTTATGGATTTGATAATTTTGGAATAGCTTCTAAACTCCTTTCAAGTAAAAAAAAAAGTACCATATTAAATTTTATTTCTTAATTTCTTTATTTATTTTAATTTTATTATGTTATGTTAGTCACCATACAGTACATCATTAGTTTTTGATGTGGTGATCCACGATTCATTGTTTGCGTATAATACCCAGTGCTCCATGCAGTACGTGCCCTCCTTAATACCCATCACTGGGCTAACCCATCCCCCCACCCCCTCCCCTCTAGAACCCTGTTTGTTTCTCAGAGTCCATAGTCTCTCATGGTTCATTACTCCCTCCGATTCCCCCCCTTCATTTTTCCCTTCCTTCTCCTAATGTCCTCCAGGCTATTCCTTATGTTCCACAGATAAGTGAAACCATATGATAATTGACTTTCTCTGCTTGACTTCACTTAGCATAATCTCCTCCAGTCCCATCCATGTTGTTGTAAAACATGGGTATTCATCCTTTCTGATGGCTGAGTCATATTCCATTGTATATATGGACCACATCTTCTTTATCCATTCATCTGTTGAAGGGCATCTCGGCTCCTTCCACAGTTTGGCTATTGCAGACATTGCTGCTATGAACATTGGGGTGCATATGGCCCTTCTTTTCACTACATCTGTATCTTTGGGGTAAATACCCAGGAGTGCAATTGCTGGGTCATAGGGTAGCTCTGTTTTTAAACTTTTGAGGAACCTCCACACTGTTTTCCAAAGTGGCTGTACCAACTTGCATTCCCACCAACAGTGTAAGAGGGTTCCCCTTTCTCCACAACCTCTGTAAATACCCAGGAGTGCAATTGCTGGGTCATAGGGTAGCTCTGTTTTTAAACTTTTGAGGCACCTCCACACTGTTTTCCAAAGTGGCTGTACCAACTTGTATTCCCACCAACAGTGTAAGAGGGTTCCCCTTTCTCCACAACCTCTCCAACATTTGTTGTTTCTTTCCCTGTCCATTTTTGCCATTCTAACTGGTGTAAGATGGTATCTCAAAGTGGTTTTGATTTGAATTTCCCTGATGGCTAATGATGATGAACATTTTTTCATGTGTCTGTTAGCCATTTGTATGTCTTCTTCAGAGAAGTGTCTTTTCATATCTTCTGCCCATTTTTTGACTTGATTATTTGTTTTAGGGTGTTGAGTTTGAGAAGTTCTTTACAGATCTTGGATACCAGCCCTTTATCTGTAGTGTCATTTGCAAATATCTTCTCCCATTCTGTGGGTTGCCTCTTTGTTTGGTTGACTGTTTCCTTTCCTGTGCAGAAGCTTTTTATCTTGATGAAGTCCCAAAAGTTCATTTTTGCTTTTGTTTCACTAGCTTTTGGAGATGTATATTGAAAGAAGTTGCTGTGGCCGATGTCAAAGAGGTTACTGCCTATGTTCTCCTCTAGGATTTTGATGGATTCCTGTCTCACATTGAGGTCTTTCATCCACTTTGAGTTTATCTTTGTGAATGGTGTTAGAGAATGGTCAAGTTTCATTCTTCTGCATGTGGCTGTCCAATTTTCCCAGCACCATTTATTGAAGAGACTGTCTTTTTTCCATTGCATGTTTTTTCCTGCTTTGTCAAAGATTATTTGACCATAGAGTTGAGGGTCCATATCTGGGTCCTCTGTTCTGTTCCATTGGTCTATATGTCTGTTTTTGTGCCAGTACCATGCTGTCTTGGTGATCACAGCTTTGTAATATAGCTTGAAATTGGGCAACGTGATGTCCCCAGCTTTGTTTTTCTTTTTCAACATTTCCTTGGCGATTCGGGATCTTATCTGATTCCATACAAATTTTAGGATTGTTTGTTCCAGCACTTTGAAAAATGTCGTTGGAATTTTGATCGGGATGGCATTGAAGGTATAGATCGCTCTGGGTAGCATAGACATTTTAACAATGTTTATTCTTCCGATCCATGAGCATGGAATATTTTTCCATCTTTTTGTGTCTTCTTCAATTTCTTTCATTAGCGTTCCGTAGTTCCTAGAGTATAGATTTTTTTACCTCTTTGGTTAGGTTTATTCCAAGGTATCTTATGGTTTTTGGTGCTATTGTAAATGGAATTGTTTCTCTAATTTCTCTTTCTACAGTTGCATTGTTAGTGTGTAAGAAAGCAACTGATTTCTGTGCATTGATTTTGTATCCTGCCACATTACTGAATTGCTGTATGAGTTCTAGTAATTTGGGGGTGGAGTCTTTTGAGTTTTCCACATAAAGTATCATGTCGTCTGCGAAAAGAGAGAGTTTGACTTCTTCTTTGCCAATTTGAATACCTTTTATTTCTTTTTGTTGTCTGATTGCTGTTGCTAGGACTTATAGTACTATGTTGAACAATAGTGGTGAGAGTGGGCATCCTTGACGTGTTCCTGATCTTAAGGGAAAGGCTCTCAGCTTTTCCCCACTGAGGATGATATTCGCTGTGGGTTTTTCATAGATGGATTTTATGAACTTGAGGAATGTTCCCTCTCTCCCTATACTCTGAAGAGTTTTAATCAGGAAAGGATATTGTATTTTGTCAAATACTTTTTCTGCATCAATTGAGAGGACCATATGGTTCTTCTCCCTCCTCTTATTAATGTGTTCTATCACAATGATTGGTTTGTGAATGTTGAACCACCCTTGCATCCCGGGGATATATCCCACTTGGTCGTGGTGGATGATCCTTTTAATGTATTGTTGGATCCTATTAGCTAGGATTTTGTTGAGGATTTTGGAATCCATGTTCATTAGGGATATGGGTCTGAAATTCTCCTTTTTGACGGGGTCTTTGCCTGGTTTGGGGATTAAGGTAATGCTGGCCTCACAGAATGGGTCTGGAAGCTTTCCTTCTGTTTCTATTTTTTGAAACAGCTTCAGTAGAATAGATATTATTTTTTCTTTGAATGTTTGGTAGAATTCCCCAGGGACTCCATCAGGCCCTGGACTCTTGTTTTTTGGGAAGTTTTTGATCACTGCTTCAATCTCGTTACTGGTTATTGGTCTATTCAGGTTGTCAATTTCTTCCTGTTTCAGTCCTGGCAGCTTATAGGTTTCCAGGAAGGCCTCCATTTCATCCAGATTGCTCAGTTTATTGGCATACAGTTGTTGATAATAATTTCTAATAATTGTTTCTATTTCCTTGGTGTTAGTCATGACCTCTCCCCTTTCATTCATAATTTTATTAATTTGGGTCCTTTGTCTTTTCTTTTGGATAAGTCTGGCCAGTGGTTTATCGATCTTATTAATTCTTTCAAAGAACCAACTTCTAGTTCCATTGATCTGATCTACTGTGTTTCTGGTTTCTAATTCATTGATTTCTGCTCTAATTTTAATTATTTTTCTTCTAATGCGTGGCTTAGGCATCATTTGTTGCTTTTTCTCTAGTTCTTTAAGGTGTAGAGTTAGTTGGTAAATTCGGGATTTTTCTATTTTTTTGAGTGAGGCTTGGATGGCTATGTATTTCCCCCTTAGGACCACCTTTGCAGTATCCCACAGGTTTTGGACCGATATGTTTTCATTCTCATTGATTTCCATGAATTGTTTAAGTTCTTCTTTGATTTCCTGGTTGACCCAAACGTTCTTGAGCAGAGTGGTCTTTAGCTTCCAAGTGTTTGAATTTCCGCCAAATTTTTTCTTGTGATTGCATTCCAGTTTTAAAGCACTGTGGTCTGAGAATATGCAGGGAATAATCTCAATCTTTTGGTATCTGTTGAGACCTGATTTGTGACCCAGTATGTGGTCTATTCTGGAGAAAGTTCCATGTGCACTCGAGAAGAATGAGTATTCTGTTGTTTTAGGGTGGAATGTTCTGTAAATATCTGTGAGGTCCATCTGGTCCAGTGTATCATTCAAAGCTCTTGTTTCCTTGTTGATTTTTCTCCTTAGATGATCTGTCCATTGCTGAGAGTGGAGTATTGAGGTCTCCTCCAATTAACATATTGTTATCAATATGACTTTTTATTTTGGTTAACAGTTGGCTTATGTAGATGGCTGCTCCCATGTTGGCGGCACAGATATTTACAATCGTTAGATCTTCTTGTTGGATAGACCCTTTAAGAGTGATGTAGTGTCCTTCTGTGTCTCTAATTACAGTCTTTAGCTTAAAATCTAATTTGTCTGATATAAGAATTGCTACCCCAGCTTTCTTTTGCGGTCCACTGGCATGGCAGATGGATCTCCATCCCTTCACTTTCAGTTTGGATGTACCTTTAGGTTCAAAATGAGTCTCTTGTAGGAAGCATATGGATGGGTCCTGTCTTTTTATCCAATCTGCAACCCTGTGCTGTTTTATGGGAGCATTTAGGCCATTCACATTGAGAGTGATTATTGAAAGATATGAATTAATTGTCATCATGTTGCCGGTGAAGACATTGTTTTTATAGATTGTTCCTATAAATTTCTGTTGCATATCACTCTTGGGGTCTTTCTCCTTTTATGGAACCCCCCTTAATCTTTCTTGCAGGGCCAGCTTAGTGGTCACATATTCTTTCAGTTTCTGCCGGTCGTGGAAGCTCTGCATCTCTCCATCCATTCTAAATGACAGCCTTGCCAGATAAAGTATTTTTGGCTGCATGTTTTTCTCATTTAGTACCCTGAATATGTCTTGCCAGGCCTTTCTGGCTTGCCAGGTCTCTGTGGGTGGGTCTGACGTTATTCTGATGTTCCTCCCTCTGTACGTAAGGAATCTCTTCCCCCTAACTGCCCTTAAGATGGTTTCCTTGGCTCTAAGATTTGCGAGTTTTACTATTACATGCCGGGGTGTTGGCCTGTTTTCTGTGATCTTGGGAGGGGTCCTCTCTGCCTCTAGGATGCGAATGTTTGTTTCATTCCCTAAATTAGGGAAGTTCTCAGCTACGATTTGCTCAAATACATCTTCTAGTCCTCTCTCTCTCTCCACTCCCTCTGGGATTCCAATTATTCTGACATTGGAATGCTTCATGGTGTCACTTATTTCTCTGATTCTATTTTCATGGATTCTAAGTTGTTTTTCCCTGGCCTCCTCTTTTCCCTTTTTATCTATTATATTGTCTTCCAGATCACTTATTCATTCTTCTGCCTCACTTACCCCAGCTGTTAGATTATCTAGATTGGATTAGATCTCACTGATAGCATTTTTAAGCTCTGCCAATTCAGCTTTCATTTCTGCCCTTAGAGACTCTATGTTACCATTAATTGATTTCTCCATTCTAGCCATTGTCTTCACAATTGCTAGCCTGAATTCCATCTCCAACATCTTGGTTATATCTGCATCCATTTGTAAATGAGTCTTTTCTATTTTGGGAGTTCCTCCTCCTAGTCATTCTGTTGATGGGTGGTTGAGGGAATGTATAGAGTCCAAATTATTGACCAGAAGCCAAGCAAGATGCACCTGTTTTCTAGGGACCTTACGGTCGCTGGCCTCTTGTTTTCCCAGCCTGTCTTCTGGGGGAGGGGCCTGCCTTGCTGTTACTCAGGCAACCTTGTTTGGGCAGAGTTGCCCTGCCCCCGTGTGGTGGGGGATGGGCTCAGCGGGAATCAGTTTTGGGGGCTTTTGTTCTCTGGTGGCTTTCCCTGGCGACTTTCCGCGTCTCTTCTGAGAGCAGAAGAGACCGTTTCCAACCCTCTGCCTCAGAGCAGACAGACTGCAGTCTGTTCTTCAGTGAGCTCTCCAGGCCACTCTGTCTCCGTTTCTGTCTGTGCTGCTATAAACTGCAGCATCCTAGGTTGTGCGCCCCTCCGCAGCGCCCCCAGTCTTGCCTCTGGGTCAGGGCACGTCTCTGCCCTTTGTGCTTCTTAAACTGCCAGCGGCTCACAGTTCACATGTGCGACCCTGCTGCTCCAGGTTTCTGCCCCGGGGGCTGCCCTAAAGTCCTTTCCTCGCTGCTACCGGTCTGCGAGTCTGTGCCCCGTCCCCCACGAGCGAGGCTGTCGCTCAGCAGCGGTGTAGGATCCCCACGGCCAGGCTCCCTCCCGCTGCCATTTATCCTCAGATATCTGCCAGTGGAATCACGGCTCCCCGTTTCGTAACCTCGAAACCAACCACCTGCGATATTCTGCTTGTAGAGATCCAGATCTTCTTACATCTCAGGCTGATTTCGTGGGTGCTCAGAGTGGTCTGGTAGATTTCCAGCTCAATTCCGGGGACCAGTTGAAATAGGGTCCCCTACTCCTCCACCATCTTTCCTTCCTCCCAGCCCATATTAAATTTTAATTAATTCATTCACTTAAATTATCATCAAGACTCTTCCTTCAGAAATAGATTTATATAAACACGATATTGAATAAGGAAAAATGTGCATGTTATTAGTTGAAATATCCTTTTACTTTCAAAAGGCATTTTGGCACATACCCTTGTGCCAGAGAGGGTTAAAGAAGAGTGATTTCACTGTTCCTTACAGCCAGTAACACTTGTGACCACGTAATAAAATACTTGATGGTTGGGATTCCAGCTCTATAATTCCAATTGCTCCAGAAGCTCAGTGCCACAAGTCATTGTATCTCACCGTCATTAGGTATGTATTGCCTTTCTAGTCCATGTCCTAGGAATAAAACCTGACAACTCTGGTGCTCCAAGGACCAAAGGGTTTTCATCCGATTAAGCCCCAGCAGTTGGTTTTGGTCTTGTTATTCAGATATAAGTGAATATTAACACCAAAGAAATGTAGGGAGCTTATACCAGGGATCTGGAGTTATGAGATGAAGATTTTAGACTTTGTTCCATCATTTATATACTATTTGGCACTGAAAATATTGATAAAATTTCCTAATTCTTCATCTATGAAATGGGGTTAATAATTAATAATAAACATTTTTTAAAGAAGACCTCAAATAGTGATGCAACTGTATAAAAAAACAGATAGCCCAATCTGATATGTTATTGAAAAAACAATTTTTTAAACAAAGGAGAATATAAGAGAAGAAACAGAGAAAATCCTGGACACTCCACATGCTCAGAATAAATCCTATATTCTCAGAAACTACAACCAAGTTTCCTTAGCGAGTATAATATGGTTCTAAACTTCTGTTGTTGTCAAGAGAATATTGGAAATCCAACAAGAGAAGAAAGAATTTTGGACTAGCTAGTTCATTGACCATTTCATCTTTCTGCATCTGTTTTCAAGTCTGAAAACTGAGGAGTTTGAAACCAAATTATCTCTAAATTACTTTCCAGTTACAACTTTGGTAATTTTCAAAGTATTTAACACATACCCTCCACCTTTTGTACTAATCAACACCAACAAACATACAAATTTCTCTTACCCAGAAAGTTCAACACTTTCAGCACTTCATTCATATTTTGTAAATGCCCATTTTCAAAAATTTTAGCACCAAATTCTAAAAAACTCAGGACCTCATTTACATTTTGTAAATATCTATTGGTCAAAGTTGTGCAATATTCCCTTAACCAGACCATCTTTAAGTTAATTAATCATAAAGATAAAGTGGGAAAAAATGAGAGGTGAGGGCTCTGAGGATTAATATGTTGCATTTCTGATTTAATTGTCAAGGTCTAAATAACACATAAGAAAATCTTGGCAGTGTGATGTAATAGTCCAGGTAATTGCAGCATTTTGGAAATATAAACCAAATTGATTTTCAATTAATAAATGGTAGGAGCACTATTATAGCAGTGACAGCTTGTTAGCTTATTGCTCAAATGAAATGTCTATTTTTAATATATCATCTGCAAAGCAGATAGATCGCTAATCCTAATCTACTGAAGGTTGTGTAATATTTTCTCCCATAGAGGAAAAGAATGTTGGGAGGAAAATAAAATGAGCTATATGTAAAAATATAGCTCAGTGACAGCTATCCCTGGCATTGTAGACGGCGATTGTCTTGAATGACCAGAATCAACAATCACATTGCAGACTGCAGCGGCTGTTGCCAAGAATAGATTTACTATAACATTAGCTCAATACTCAGGTCTGAGCACAGGTGCCAGTGAGCCCTGCCGCTAAGAGAAGGGCAGCCGTGGAGAAGCCTGCCTGTATAATCCTCCCTAGAAAGCAACTCCCCTCAAATGATGATTGAATAAATAAAAGAATAAAACCTAATTCTTGTTTTAAAGATATCAGAAGTCCATCTCAACCCTACATTAAGTCAGAAATAGGTTTTAGATATGGGATCTGTTCATTTCTGTGCCATTTTTTTTTCTGAAAGCATACATATTTACTTAAATAACTTCCTTCCCAAATTGTATATTAATTCCCAAAATGTGTTTTTTACATCTTTCTCCACTCTAGGGAGTTATTTGGCAACAATATTATTGTAAATGTTAAAGGTAAGAGTTATATTCCTTTGAGTGTTTAATCTTCACTATTAATCAACCATCCTCATTTTCAACCAGTCTCTCTCTATCCCCCTCCACCCAGATCAGCAGTTTTATTTCTGCCTAACAAGCCCCCTGCCATCAATTGTATTACAGTGACAATAACAGAAAAGAGCCTAGAATGTAGGGTGAAAGCATTGATATAGTAACATTCTTCTGACTTTCTTGTCAACACTTGGGATTTCTAGAAATAATACAGCACACATGTTTTCTCTGAATTTCTCTATTCTTTGGAAAGATCAGATTGAGGTCTTAGGAAGGCAAAAGTTTTAGGCTTTCAAGTTATATAGAACTTGGATTCAAACGCAGGATTCATCCCTTTCTAGCTGTGTGACATCAAGTGAGTTGTTTAACCTAAACCTTAGACTACTTATCTATAAAATGGGCAAATGAACTGGACGTATTCTCCAAGAATCACGAGGGTCACGTGATAGAATATGTGAAACTATAGAACACAATGAATTGTTGGCACATAGAAACACTCCATAAATGGTATTATGTTTAATACGGTTATGTTATGCATTATATTCATTGTTTAAAATTTCTCCTATATTTCTTTTTCATATTCACTCATACATATCTACAAAGAAAACAGATTATAAAGCTAAATGTAGTGCACATACATATGAAAAATTTGGCATTTAAAATATAATTTTCATTGTTTTGTAATTTAATTTTTCTAGAAATTTATTTTTATGGTATTTTGCAAAAGTATCAGTCCACAATGGATGGGGCAGAGTGACCTGGGGAAAACGCACTGATCTTTCATCACAAATAGCCGTAGGGGCTCTGCCAAGAACAGGACATCTTTTACCTTAAGGTCAGCGCAAATACCTCGGCTGTTGTGAGGCTGAGGACCAGCATTTCTAACAAACTCCAGGTGAAGCTGATGCAGCTCAGAGGAATACACTCTAAGTGGTAAAATATTAGAGGACTCAGGCTAAACTGCAGAACTTCTGACCCATTTATAGTTAGTAAACAACTGTGTTGGTCACCCTAAATAAACTCTACTAGTCAGGGCGCCTGGGTGACTCAGTCAGTTGAGCATCCAGCTCTTGGTTTCAGCTCAGGTCACGATCTCCTGGGCGGTGAGATCAAGCCCCACCTCAGGCTCCCCGCTCAGCACAAAATCTGCTTGGCATTCTCTCTCTCTCCCTCTCCTTCTGCCCCAAACCCCACTTGTGTGTGTTCTCTCTCTCTCTCCCAAATAAATAAGTAAATCTTAAAAAAAAAAAAAAAAACAACTCTATGGTCACCTTACATCGATTGAGCATACTGATGAAGTATATATAAAATTCAATTAGGAGAAGTGAAAATGTTTGTGTTATCTAAATTGCCTTAATATTTATCAGTACTTGTAGAAACATTTGCAATGTAATTATGCCAGAATGCCTTTAGTCTTGATGTAACATGATCTTGGCTCCCTGTCAAATGTAAAGGTATTCTTCAAAAGGCAAGGAAAAGAACTTTGGAATGCTAATCTTTCCTGGGGCAGAGGCCAGTTATTGTGTCACCGTGAAGTTCCCCTGTTGTACCTAGAGCACTTGTAAAGCCTCCTTGTGAATAAGAGAGATGGGAAGTCTCTGGGATGTTTGCCTCCTACATGTTGTGGAGAGAGTGGGAAGAGAAATGTCACTGAACTCAGATTTGGTTAAAAATGCCTGTGGTAAATAAAGTAAATTCCATGCAAAGACAAATGAATTGGTGAGGATGGTGAACATGGGAAGAGATGCCTGGTTAAAAGTACAATGAACAGAGAACCACCGGCATCTAATTTCTAGATAGAAATGTGCCTCTCATCAAATCAAAACTCCTCCATAGTGAGACTGTCAGGATTTTTACCTGGGTACTGCTGACTCAAATGCTCTTCCCCATCTTTCCTTCTCTGCCCTGTCCATCTAGCTGACAATCATTGCTTTTGAAATGAATAATTAATCCCTACCTCAAAATATATTTTCAAATTTCTCTTTGAGTTCCAATTAATTCTCTTGTGCAGAATACTGTCCCCCACCAAAGATCATTTTATTCCTCTATCAAATCTCTGCTGACTAATAAAACTATTATATGAAGACCTTTGTCCAAGCATTTGAGGCTAATAGAGTCTATGAAATTTCCTTCTAGTTACGTGAATCTTCAGGCTTTTGTGGATATGTTGGTAAAATTATGAGTTTCTATGTACTTGTCATGTGTTAGTATTTTTCTTTGAGCAATCTGAGTGACAGGAGAATCAAAAGACTTTCAGAGACAGCCTCTGATCTTTCAATTTCTTAAAATCTCTCATAACATTTAATTTGCCACGTACTAAACGAATGTTGCTTATTTGTGCATCCAGAACAAGTATTTTCTAGAATTTTGTTTTGTTTTTCTTTTGAGTGAACACACTAAAATAATAAAAATGACTGTTAGAAAATGAAAAAAAATAGCATATTTACTCCCCAGCTTTCTATTATGATTAATTATCAACATTCAGGGAAATTTATTTTATTGAAATATTTACAACATATCTATAATGTGTTTGCTTTCTGTTAATCAATTATGGCCCAGAATAATTAATTACTCTAAAATTGTTACCTATTGCCTTTCATGTGCTCAACATTATACCAAACATCGTACTAGGACATGCCTTGTGAAGCCCACAGTTTGCAGGGAAAGACGCAATTATAATAATCTAATGTTAAGCACTAGTAAAGATACAATATCTTTTTGTTAATTAAAATACCAAGGAAGGCTTCACAGCGGACGAAATATGAGTTTTGTAGCATCGAATAAGAGTATATGATCTGGAGTCAAATAGACCTGAGTTGCGTCATAGGTCAGCTGTGTACTCTTGGATAAATTTAACCTCCCGAGGCTTTTATTTGCTCATCTGTAAAATAAGTGTTGTTGGGCTTATTGTAAAGTCTAAGCTGGAGCACACAGGATGAGAGCCAAGGAGGGAGAGGCCACATCGCCCTCATTATCCTTGCCTTGCTGAGAGTTCAGATTTCATTCTCAGTGCAAAGGGAATACACTGGAAAAGTATAAGCCAGGAACTAACAAGATGTGATTTATTTACTTTTAAGGAGATCACTCTGGTTGCAGTGTGGACAATATTAGCATAGAGGAAGGGTGGGCCGTGGAGTGTTGAGGCGTGAGGTCCAGGCGAGAAGGACACCTGCACACCTGGAGAAACTGAAAATGAAGTTAAGTCAGGGGTTGCTAACATAGTTTAGGGAAGCAGAGTGTGACTGGGCCAACACTGAGTGGAAGGGAGAGAAAAAGATGGCGCTGAGAGAGTCTATTTAGACGGAAATATAAAAATAAAAACAATATTTATAGATGGAGAAATATAGTGGGACAACATTCACACAGCAAGGGCTTTCAGTATATATATAAAAACAAAACAAAACATGGAATTTGACCTAAGAAAAATAAGTATAGGATATGAAGTCAAACATTTTGATGATATTTTTCAGAGAGAAAATGGCAGTTTTTGAGGATTCAGTCTATATTATTGGATATATTTCCTCTATCTAGATACCTGAAGGCAGAAGTGATCATTTATAATTAATTGTGTATAGGAAGCAACATATTTACTTAAACACCAAATATTAATTGCTTTCTATCTTTTTTACTGTTCTAAAGTAAAATGTGTATGCTCTGATCAATGATTAAATTGAAAGGCTTTTAGCGTATCTCTCAGAATGAGGTTTTATGAACAATCAAAATGTTACATGCCCGGTATGAAAATTCTGACAGAACAATTTTTCTTAAACAACCTATAATTTTTGGTGAAACAGTGCCTGAGAATTGGCAAATATTTTATTTGAATCTTCAGTAAGTTTGGGCTTATTCTTGTCACAGTAACTTATTGTATCTTTTAGATGTATCATCACCTTGAAAAGAAAAATGTATTTTTTAAAAATATGAACTCCATAAAGTCTGGCAAAGTTCCATGAGAATTAACCAGGTATGTCCAGGCAATTGCCATTTGGAGGTAAGTCCAGTCAGCTGTCATGGTCCTGTGCCTGCATATACCCGTGGGTAGACTCCAGGAGGCTACCATTTATTGAGCACCTGCTGTGAGATGATGTCATGGTATGTGAGGTGATGTCATGGTAATCCCAGGTTTATAGCAAGAAATAAACCTATGTGGACATTAGACAAAAACTCCTGCCTTCATGGAGCTTATAATTAGGAAACAATTATTTACTAAGGTTAAATAACAATATTCTTGCTTATACATAAGGCATATGTGAATTATATAAATTATTTGAATTTAAATTACTTTAATTTTCAATTAGTGGTAGAGATTCTTAATCAACTTTAACCTCTATGTAGGAATTGATGACTACATCAAGTATATAGTAATACTCCTGGACCTATAACCTTGCTCATTGTTACACATGAGGACTGGGAGTGCCAATCAGACTTTTTAATTAAATTTTAGGGTTCTTCTCTCATACGTAATTATCACAAATATTAGGAGGTATCTATGGTTTGTTGGTTGATTATTTTGCCATGTTTTAATTCTTATTCATAGACGCATCAATAAGCACTTCAAAATGATTGTTAATGGATTTTAAAGTTATGACTTATGTGAAGCCATGAAACTAAGTTTAACTATAATCTCGAACACCTATAATGAGTTCCTTCAGAAAATTCTCTTGTAAGCTCACGTTTTTCTTGGTTATTTGAAGAAAAATGCCTTAAATCCTTCTTATTCTGCTCCAATGAGAATATGACCAAATGAAATAAGACCCCTGGATAATAATGTACATTTCAGCCGCAATTCATAGAGTGTTTTATAACAGTACCTTCTAGAAGTACATAAAGCAAACACTGAACTATGTAGCAATCAGCTAAAAGCCTGATTAAGCAAGCAATGTTTAAGCAAACATTTCAAACACTTGAGATTGATTCCTAAGTTTCTAAGCACAAGAGTGGCCTTTTTTTTTTTTCTAACCACAAACAATAAGCCCACAGAAACAGAATTAAATCTCAAATGCAAAAGCAGGACTTCAGATATAACTGAAAAGCAAGAGTGAGTCACAATTCCAGCAATCTAAGCAATGATACACATAATTTCAAAGTCAGACCTCTGGTTTGGAGATCACCAGTACCTCTAAAGTATCATATGTGTACTACAGGTACTATATGTCCAGTATATATGCAGGTAGGGCTGTCCTGAGAGGTAGGAATGGGTACCTAAATATACCAAGAAACTAGAGAATGCACTTTCCTTTTATTTTATCTCTAGCTCCGAGAAACGTAATTAGGTACTTGAAGTTTATAGAGATGTATTCTGAGTAAAAATAATAATAATAAAAAAATAGATACATCCTCATCTTATTAACTGCTAAAGTTAATATATTTACTTACCTACAACACACTCAGAACCACACACACACACACACACACACACACACACACACACACACACACACTGAAAGGGTTCATGTCCCTTTTGTGTCCCTTTATTGTTGCCTTGTAGAGATATAATTTGAATTGTCTCAGTACATTTCCTTTAACAGCTTAAATTAATTGAAATAATTGTTATTCAAACTGTGAATTAGGGACGGGATAGCACCTCTCCAAAAGCAGGACAGTAACTACTTCAAAGGCAATATATTAAGAAATGGTTTGGTAGCATCCTCATTAATTAGCATCAGTGTAAGCATCCCAGCTACAGCAATAAGAGTTGATACTTAGTTTCCCATGTGCTAGGATTGTGCTAAAGGCTTTGAAGTCAAAGAATTCACTTAATTCTTATAAGAGCCCCATTAGTCACCAATGCTTGATAGATGTTAAGTTCATTGTCCAACATTACGGAACTAGTAAGGAGCAGTATCTGAATGCAGATTTAGGCAATGATTAGAGAACCTCTAATCACTACCCCACACGTGTGAATTTGATATTCTTAATCATAGGGTAAGCATATAATATCAGTTTCTTCTTTTTTTTTTTTGTTTTATAATTCTTTTAAATATTTTTTCAATTATTTTTTTTAAAGATTTTATTTATTTATTTGAGAGAGAGAGAATGAGAGATAGAGAGCATGAGAGGGAAGAGGTTCAGAGGGAGAAGCAGACTCCCTGATCAGCAGGGAGCCCGATGTGGGACTCGATCCCGGGACTCCAGGATCATGACCTGAGCCAAAGGCAGTCGCTTAACCAACTGAGCCACCCAGGCGCCCATTTTTTCAATTATTTGAGAGAGAGAATGAGATAGAGAGAGAGCATGAGAGGGGGGAGGGTCAGAGGGAGAAGCAGACTCCCTGCTGAGCAGGGAGCCCGATGCGGGACTCGATCCCGGGACTCCAGGATCATGACCTGAGCCGAAGGCAGTCGCTTAACCAACTGAGCCACCCAGGCGCCCTCGTTTTATCTTTTTAACTTGGATCTTGTAACCAAATTAAGAAAACCATTTACAATTTTTGTTATTGCTGACAGATTACTTGTTCACATTCAAAATGAACTTGTCGGTTGGGACATCACAGGAATCATTCAAAAACCAATTATCATTACTATCAGAAATGTAAATCCATTGCCCAGAGAAGAATACTTTGGATGAAGGAATACACAGGGTTGTTTAAAAGTATCCATTGTAACCCTTCTCCTTCTTGAAGGAGACTGTGTGATAAGGATATATCCTTGATATTGGTGATGGTTGGATAGTCTCCATGGCCAATTGTTTTTAAATAGTAAGGATTAAAATTCTGTACCAGCTGAAGTTTCCAGATGGTGTATAAAACAGGAAGCCAAAGACAGGCTGTCTCCAGAACGTATCCTTGAGGTAGCTGCATGAGAACAGAATTGCTTGAAAATGGTAGTGGCATCACTGATGATAAACAAAGTATGTCTGGACCCATGGGGCCAATAACATAAATAGGAGAGCTAAGAATAATAGATTCAACCATCTGATGAGGGTATCTTCAAAGCTCAGAATAATTTGTGAATTTACAAAATTATATGTTAAATTTGAAAAATCCTAAATCCAAATAAAATAAACAAATAAGCAACCTCCTCCTATAACATTCGTATACAATGTTTCACAGAAGGTTAAGACTGAACGGACCATAGAGTTTATCTATTCTATGCCCTCACTTTACAGATGAACAAACTAATTGAAAGCCTGACCTGAATTCAGCATTATAAGTCCAATTCATTAATTACACTGCTGTGATATTGGATCTATATTAAGATATATATATGTGGCTTTTGTCCCTATTTCTGGCACAGAGCTCCCCAAATCCTTGGAATTTCCTAAGTGAAGAGAGTGATAAAAGTACCACTTGTTATGTCTAAGGTGGCCTTGGAAAAGCAAGTAGTTAACATAAGGATGGGGCTGTTGCCAGGGGATCCAAAAAGTTGATTATAAGTTTGGATCTTTCAGTCCCATCTCCCCACACACACCCTCCAGATAGAGGGTCTGGAGGTGGAATCAATAACCAGTGGTCAATGATTTAATCAGTCATGCCTATATAATGTAAACTCCATAATAACCCAAAATGATGGGGTTCAGTGAACACGTGGAGATTCAGGGAGAGTGGGGTTTCATATCCCTTCCCCATACATTGCCCTATGCATGTCTTCTATCTGGCTATTCCAGAGTTATATCCTTTCATAATGAACCAGTGATCTAGTAAGAAAAATGTTTCTTTGAGTTCTGTGAGCTACTCTAGCAAATTAATTAAACCCAAGAAAGGGTGATAGAAACTTCAGTCTATAACCTGTTGGTCAGAAGCACAGTTAACAACCTATAATTGGACTGGCCTCTGAGGCATGTGTATGGAGGACCGTTTTGTGGGACTGAGCCCTTAACCTGTGGGATCTGACACTATCATCAGGTAGATAGTGTAAGAATTGGGTTGAATTGTAGACAGACACAGCTGGTGTCTGAGGATTACTTGTTGATATAGAGAAAACTCCCTCCCCATTCACATTGAAGTTAGGTACAGAACTTTTCATTGCAAATTAGGAAATGGGTAAATGTAGCAGTCTATTTCTTCCTTTTTAGTATTCATGTAATGTTGATTAGAAAAATGGCTACCAAGTTATCCATCAAATGCCCTAGAATCTTAGTATAATACTAAAAATTTATGTAGTAATAACACAAAATTTTAAAAAATAAACATGGTAAGAATCAGCTTATTTGATTTCCCTCCAGTTAGAATTTCATAGGGATTATAAAACTGATAAGAAAAAAAATATTAGAAAGGAAGGGAAATGGGTGCCTGGGTGGCTCAGATGGTTAAGCGTCTGCCTTCGGCTCAGGTCATGATCCCAGGGTCGTGGGATCGAGTCCCGCATCGGGCTCCCTGCTCAGCGGGGTCCCTGCTTCTCCCTCTGCTTCTCTCTCTCTCTCTCTCCCTCCGTCTCTCATGAATGAATAAATAAAATCTTAAAAAAAAAAAGAAAGGAAGGGAAATGAAAGTACAGCCAACTCAAGAATAACTTGTTCTTTTCATTTTTAAATAATATCTAAAGATGGAATAAAGAGTCCATAGATACACTTCACTCACTTTACCCTAATGTCAACATCTTACATAACCATCATACAATTATCAACTCCAAGAACTTAATATTGGTACTATTCTATTAACTATTGTAGATTTTATCTAATACTTCCTTCAGTTCTGGAATTAATCCAGAATGCCATTGCAATTAGTTGCCATGTCTCTTTCAGTCGGTGACAATTCCTAAGTATTTCTTTGTCCTTGACACTTTTGAAGAATACTGGTCAGCTACTTTGCAAAATGTTCCCCAATTTGGGTTTCTCTGAGGCTTTCTTATGATGAGAATGAAGTTATGACATTTTGGCAAGCATACCACAGAGGTCACATGCCCTTGAGAGAAGTCATGGTATCATATCAGAAGTACAAAGTGTTCCTATGTCTTACTATTGGGATATAATCTTGATCATTTTGTTAAGGTGGTATTAGCCTGTTTTCTGCATTATAAGTTAATTTTTCCCTTTTTATTTATTTGAGGGGGCATAATTTACATCTGTGATGGTTAATTTTATTTGTCAACTCAATTGGCCATGGTGTGCCCAGATTCAACATTATTTTTTAATGTGTCTGTGACAGTATTGCCAGATGAGACTACCATTTGCATTGGTGGACTGAGTAAAGCAGGTGGTTTTCTCTAATGTGGTTGGGTACCACTCAGTCAATTGAGGGCCCAAATAGAACAAAAGGCAGAAGAAGAAGGATTCACTTTTTTGTTTTGTTTTGTTTTGTTTTGTTTTGTTTTGTTTTGTCTTACTGATTGGGCTGAGACACCTCATCTCATCTTTTCCAGCCCTTGGACTGGGATTTACATTATATGTTCCCCTGGTTCAAAGGGTTCTGAACTCAGGCTGACCTACACACTGGCTTTACTGGGTCTCCAGCTTGCAAATGGTAGATTATGGGACTTCTTTAGTCTCCATAATCACATGAGCCAATTCCTCATAATTAATATGGATAGATAGATAGATGATAGATAGATAGATAATAGATAGACAGATAGATGATAGATAATAGGTGATATCGATGGATATAGGTATAGATACATAGATCTACTAGTTCTGTTTCTCTGTATAATTCTGACTAATACAGAGGGTATGTAGCATCCTGTTTCTCCTTAAACTTTTCCACAAATTTTACCATTCATCTGGAGATCTTGCCTGCATCACTTACTGCCATAATATTCTAATGGTGATTTTCTGTTTCCTTCATTCCTTCTACATTCATTAAGTTGAATTATACTGAAAGGAAAAACTCTTCCTTCTCCCCAGTCTATTTATTTATTCAATATCCATTTATATCAGTAAGACTCAAGATATTTATTTTATTATATAAAATGAGACTTTTACAAAAGAAATATAGGAGGAATAAGACAAGATGGATCTGGCATGACAAAGAGAAGGGTAAGGGTCAGGTTGCACCACTAGGGAGAATGGCCAGAGAAGCTTCATTGTGCAGGTGGTAATTGAGCGGAGATTTGAAGTAATGAGAAGCTAGCAGTTGGCTGGCTGTTGAAGACTATTTCAAACAGAGAGAAAGGCTAGAGCAAAGGACTTATGGCATCATGTGTTGATGTTCCAACATGCTCTGGAACATCAAGGAAACCAATGTGGCTGGAACAGAGGAGCTTGGGACACCAAAGTGGATCAGCTCAGAGAAGTAAGAGAGGGTCTAATCATGTAAGACCTTGTATGCTTTGTAAGAATGCTGGCTTTCACTCTGAATGAAGCAGGAAGGCATGAGGATACGCCTCTCCTGAGCAGAGGCGTATACAGGCTGGGTTAGTTTTGTGATTACTCTGGCAGCTCTGTCCAGAATATACTGATAGGTTTTGGAAAGGTAGGAAGGGTGATAGGAGAATGGTGGAAGAGGAAGGGGGGTCCTGTTAAGAAATTTTGCAGTAATCCTAACATGGCTCAGGTGAGGCAGATGCCATGGAAATGGGAGAAACTGATTAAGTTTGGGGTGTGTGCTAAAGCACATGCAACAAGATTTACAAACAGCTGGAATGCATGGTGTGAGAAGATAATACGGAAGTTTTTGTTAAAAGCATCCGAGTTGGCCTTACCTGAAAGGAAAAGCCTGAAAGAGGAACAAGACTGGAAGGAAGGACAGAATTCAGTTTTTAACATGCTGAGTTCAAGATTCCTATTTGTTATTGAGGTGAAATTGCCTGGTACACCTTTGGATATATGAATCTGAAGTTCAGAGTAGAGATCAAGGCTAAAAGATATGCACTGGACAGGTTCAAGGAAAGAGCCCTGCAGCAAACTCAACATTTGAATGTATAAGGGAGATGAGGAGCAACTATTACATGGGGCTGAGCTGGAGAACCAGTAAATAAGGATAAAGTAGGGAGTGTAGCTTTTGGCAAGCCAAGAGAACCAGTTGCGCCAGGGAAAGGCACTGATCAACTATGTTAATGCTGCTGATTGATCAGGTTAAAATGAGTGAGAATTGACCACTGGATTTAGCCATTTGGAGGTCAGTGTTAGTGAGGTACCTATAATTTAATAAAAAAGAAAATTTTTAAAAAAGAAATATAATAATTGGGAAAAAATCAATACTATTGTTATTCAGTTGTTCAAATTGTCTCAGCTTTGGTCAGTGGGGGCTCTTTCAGTCTCCTCCTGCATGACCCTATATTTTTGTTTTTTGAGCACTTCCTTACTAAGTGATATTATTGTAAGAGGCTCCAAGAACATTTAGTGATTTGCTTGTCCCTTCCCTGGAGTCATTCACTTCTCCAAGAAGCCCGTTTCTTTAATTGATGAAAGATTTTTAGAAACCAAGATCTGGACATTAGGTATATTCATTGCTCCTGGATTGTTACTGCTTCTAGACTATCTTAGTGAGCAGAGAGAGCTAGGGAATTTTATATATATACATAGATAAAAATATATTTCTGTTTCTAGGTATGTGTGTGTGTGCATGCGTACACAAGCATACACAAGCATGCATGTAGACACAAACATCTATGTAATTGTATCTATTTCTGTGTATTTATACACACACATGTGCATATATGTATGTATTAGGTTTATGTAGAATTCCTCCTATTGTTATTTCTGACACTTATCCAACAGTTGGTACTTAGCTTCATTATCTACAAATACTTACTTATTTGTTATATGGGTAAAGTAGTTTCAGAATTGTTAGCACATACTACTGTGAGGAACAAGTTTTATCATCTAGAGTTCAGTATTTGTATACTATTCTTTTTAGCATCACACAGCCTTATAGTAGCCAGTGAAAATAGAGTTTTCCAAAATTACTCCTTTCTTTCCTATCCCCTTCTGTGTGTTAATATCATTTAACTGTACATAATTAGAGTCATTGTCACAATTTGGCTTTTCCCAACATCCTTGTTGATTTTTAAAAGTTTTTCAGACATTAAAATTCACTATTTTTGGCATTAACTTCTATGGGGATTGACATATACATAGAGTTCTTTACTCACTACCACAAACTCACACAGAGCCATTTCATAACTAATTTTTGACACCCCCTAAATTCCCTTTCTGCTGTTCCTTGTAGTACATCCTTCCATCACCAACCTCTGGTAACCACTGGTAACTACCACTATTACAATTTTGCCTTTTCCAAAATATCATACAATGGAATCCTAAAATGCAGCCTAATGGGTCCCGTTTCTTTCACTTAGTAAAATGTATTTAACAGGCATCTATGTTGTTGTCAATTGATAGCACTTTCCTTTGTATTGCTGAGGTATCCACTATGTAGATGTTTCATAGTTCATATTCCATTCACCTATAGAAGGACATCTCGGCTGTTTCCAATTTTTGGTGATTATGAATAATGCTGCTATAAACTTCACATATAAACATTTTTGACAACATATGTGTTTATTTTATTTTCATCAATATCCAGGAGTAGCAGTACTGGGTTGTATGATTAGTTCTGTTTAACTTTATAATAGACTCTCCATACTGTTTGTTTTTTTCCTTCCAAAATAGCTATGTCATTTTGCATTCCTATCATCAGTGAATGAGAGTTCCAATACTTGGCATCCCAGCCAGCATTTGATAATGGCAGGGTTATGTTTGGTTGGTTGTTTTGTTTTGCCATTCTAACAGGTGCACAGTGGCAGCTCATTGTGATTTTAATTTCTAGTTCCCAAAGGCAAATAATGTTGAGCATATTTTCATATATTTATTTCCCATCCATGCATCTTTTTTGGTGAAGTTTTTGTTCAGAACTTCTCCCTATTTTTTTAGTTAGGTTGTTTGTTTTCTTATTGTTGATTTTTAAGAGTTCTTCATACATCTGAACATAGTCCTTTGTTAGATATATCATTTGAAAATATTTTTTTCCAGTCTGTATCTTATCTTTTCATTCTCTTGATGGTGACTTTGAGAGAGTGATAATTTTGTATTAAAAAAAGTCTCTTTTACTACTTTTTAAAATAGATCCTGCTTTGGGTATTGTACTTCAAAACTCTTTGCCTTAACGAATACATACAAATTATCACTTACATTTTTTTCCTATAAGTATCATATTTTTATGTTTTTATTTAGACATCATTCATTTTGAGTTTTAATTTTTGTATCATGTATGAGCTATGCATTGAAGTTCAAATTTGGAAAATAGTTGACTAATATTTCCAATATCATTTTTTAAATACACTATCACTCTTCCATTTTATTACTTTTGCACTTTTGTCAAAAGTTAGTTGACTATATTAACTGACTATATGTGAGGATCCATTTACAAACCCTGTATCTTATCCCATTGATTCATGTGTCTATACTTTCACCAACAACACAGTGTCATTTTTTTCTTTCCCATTTTCATTTCTTCCCTCCTCCCCCAGTTTTTACCTGGGAATTTTTTTAAGATTTTATTTATTCATTTGAGACAGAGAGAGAGAGAGGGAGAGAGAGAGAGAGAGTGAGCAGCAGAGGGGAAAGGCAGAGGACAAGGGAGAAGCAGACTCCCCTCAGAGCAGGGAGCCCAATGCTAGGCTTGATCCCAGGACCTGGAGATCATGACTTGAGCTGAAGGCAGACGCTTAACCATCTGAGCCACCCAGGCACTCCTCTGGGAATTTTTTCTTAATATTCTTTTGGAAATGTTAGTTTCTGCTATCTGATGATTAATTTAAAGTTCTTTTTTGCTCTCTGAATGTTTCATGTATAAACAGAAACATAATATGTTTTTGTTTCAGGAACGTACTGTATTCTCTTATCTCTCAAATTATTTTCTTAGTTTTCTTCTGTTCTTTTCATTTTTTTTTCCCACAATTTTTCAGTTTGCTTGCTTTCTTCTCTGTCTTTTATGTTGGAGATTTTTTTTTTCAAATCTCTAATGATTACTGTCGGTTCATATTTAAGAGTGACATACTGAAAAGTAGATTGGGATTCAATATGTGATAATTAAGGCTTGGAAATTGGTGAGCCTCACTGCAGGGTAGTTTGGAGAAACTTGGTCCTTTTTTGGGGGGTCTTTTCTCTTGTTACCTGTCACTTTCATCTGAAAGAAATTCCTTATCTGCAAGCTGGGATTGGGTGAGTGTTAAGCATGGTTGCTAGAATTCTAGGGCCTGAGAAGAGAAAGTTGGAGGGTGGTTCTCTCTTCTCATAAGTAGACTTGTGTCACCCCCACCCTCAAAGTGTACCTGATATCCCTAAGTCCAGAGCCAGTCTGTATGTTTCAGGTTCTCCAGAGAGTAATCGCCAGCCCTTTGCAGAGGCTCAGAAGAGGAAGTCTCTCTCTGGCTATTTGGGATAAGAAAGGATGGATGGTTAGGGTGCCTGGCTGGTTCAGTCAGGAGAACATGCAACTCCTGATCTCCCAGTAGTGGGTTCAAGCCTCACGTTGGAGGTAGAGATTATAAAAAAAAAAAAAAAAAAAGATGGGTGGATCAATTTAACAGTTCTTTTAAACATTTATAACATTTTTCATTTGTAATTTGCTTTGCACTTCTGTTTTCAGAGCTACCTGTTGCCTTTGATATCTGAGTTACCATGAGTACAATCATTTTGTTTCTTGTGAGCTTTATACACATACTGTCCCAAGTTTTAGCTTTCTCTGGTCTGCTAGGTCAATTATCAATGGCTTTCCAGTTCCAAAATGTTAACATAAATCATTCTTTCCTCTCATCTTTTTGTTTTTGTGAGGTTTTGCTTTTTTATTTATTTACTATCCTTTCTTTGAATTTTTGAGAAGAAATGGAGATGAATGCATAATTCTATTTCAGCAATCATGAAAATGCACTTTTTAAATGTCTTACTGCAATGAGACAGTGTCTTAAATAGAGTACCTTTTAGTAAACCACCAATATTGAGTAATTTGAGCCCTCCAAAATTTTTCTTTGTCAAAGTAATTCTGGCTATTTTAGTCCCTTGTTTTTCCAAATAAATTTTAGAATCAGCTTGATGATTATTCCAGAAAAAAAAAGCAAAACGAAAAACCCCAACCTGTTGTGATTTCCATTGGGATTGTATTGAATCTATAGATAAAACTGTGGTGAACTGACATTTTAACAGCACTGCGTTTTCCAATCCAGGAACACAGTATCTAGAAACATAGCATATCTCTTGGTTTATTTAGGTCTTTTTATTTATTTCTTCAGTATTTGGTAGTTCTTCAGCATACAGATACTGCAGTTTTTAAAAGATTTTTTCAGTTTCAAATTCCCATTGTTTATATTTATCATATAGAAGTAAGATAAATTTGAACTTATTAACTTTGTATCTTTCAACTTGGAGAAAAATACTGAAGTCTCCAACTATAATTTTAGATTTGTCTATTTCTCTTTTTAGATCTATTAGTTTTCACTTTATTTATTTTGAACTCAGATGGTAAGTATGTATACATCTAAGATTGTTATGTCTTCTTGGAGAATTGTTCCTTGTTCATTGTATAATGACTTGTTACCCCAACACTTTCATTGTTCTGAAGTCTATTTTCTCTGATATTATAAAAAAAAAATCCAGCTTTTTTTTGGTTAGTGTTTGTATGATGTGTTAGGGGTCCACAAGATGATTCTCAGGCTCAGTGATTGACTAGAAGAACCCACAGGACTCATAAGTTTTGTGATCATTGTTATAATTTATTACTAAAAGAATGCAGTGTAAATCAGAGAAGGAAAAGTCACGTAAGGTGAAGTCCTGATGAAACCAGGTGCAAGCTTCCAAGTGGCCCTTCCCAGTGGATTCACACGAGATATTCTTAATTCCTCCAACAATGATGTCTAACAACATGTGCAAAGAGGTTCCAACCAGGAAATTTCATACAATCCAAGTTTTCCAGGATTTCACTGGATATCTGTCTTGTAGGCCTATAGTACCTATGTGAATGATCTTATTTCCTCAAGATCTAAAACCCCAGAGCAAAAGTCGACATTTACCATAAAACACATTTTTAACATAAACTATGTGAACAGACTAATTCAGCAAAGCCCAGTGTCTTAGAGATGCAATAGTACCCTTATCAGACGGAACATTCCAAGAGCTAAGCTCCCAGGAGCCAGAAAAAGGCCAATCATGAAAATAAGCCTTTCTTCTGGATGTGCAGGGTTCGAGCAATGCAGACCTGCTGCATTAACCCTTTCCCATACATAGGATATAACTTTTTCCATCCTTTTCAATTTAACTGATCTATATCTTGATTATTTAAATGGGTTTTCTTTAGAGAGCAAATACTTAGATCTTGCCTTTTTTTATCCAATATGGAAATCTCTCTATTTTAACTGTTGCGTTTAGACTGTTCATTGTTAACGTGATTATTGATATAGTGGGGTTAAAATTTATCATCTTAAGCAAGACTTTTTAACCAGGAATATGATGACACTTGGTGATTCAGCAAGAACTTCAAAGACTTCTGCAAACCTAAGGAAATTATATATAAAATTTTGTGTGGGGGTTGCCTGGGTGGCTCAGTCAGTTAAGCCTCTGCCTTTGGCTCAGGTCATGATCTCTGGGTCCAGAGATCAAGCCCCATGTTGGGGTCTCTGCTCAGTGAGGAGTCTGCTTCTCCCTGTCAATCTCCCTCTGTGCTTCCCCCTCCCTTTCTCTTTCAAATAAATAAATAAAAGCTTTAAAAAAAATTTTTTGTGTGTGTCCATATGTTTGAACGCAATTTTTGTGACAGGAACCAAGAATTCATCAGACTCTCATATATACCTGTGACATGTTTTTCCTCACCAAAAAATAGTATTTAAGAAGATAGGGGCAGCAACATAATAATAAATACCATTTTCTGAGTGCATATCTGTGAGCCAGTGCTGTTGTAAGAGATTTGTATTTATCAATTTATCAATTGATAAATACAAATCAATTTTTTAAAATATTTTATTTATTTATTTGACAGAGAGAGAGATAGCGAGAGCAGGAACACAAGCAGGGAGAGTGGGAGAAGGAGAAGCAGGCTTCCCGTGGAGCAGGGAGCCTGATGCAGGGCTCGATCCCAGGACCCTGGGATCATGACCTGAGCCGAAGGCAGACACTCAACGACTGAGCCACCCAGGCGCCCCAATACAAATCAATTTATCACTTTATCAATCAATTTATCATTTCTAATCTTCCTAACTATCCTGTAAGGAAGTTACTATTATCCTCATTTTGTAGATGAAGAGATTGAGAGGTTAAACAATTTGCCTGGGTACAGAGCTAGTAAGTGGTTGAGTGGATGTCCTATCCAGGCTGACTAGCCCTAGGAAGTATCCTGGAAAATACACTGTGCTACCAGTCACAACGCTCTCACAAACACTGAGATTCTAAGTCTGTCCACATCAACACCAGCAACAAAACATCATCTTCCACTGATTTTCATTGACAAATAACTGCAGAAAACAGTAAATTTTACACTTTGGTAGCCAATTGTCAACTAGTTGATAAATAAATAGAAAACTGACTAGGGGTTTTAGAAGCTCGCAGGCATTGTTTCAAATATGAGAAACACAGATCTAGTTAGTAATATTAAGTTAATATGGATTTTGCTATTTGAGCTTTTTTGACATAACCTTTTGTACCTTTCTCCGGTGCAATTTTAGGGCTGAATAATATCTAACTGAACTAACATTTAAGCATGTTATTGCTTTAAGACTATAAAAAAATATAAATGTTTGTGGAATTTCTATTCCACTTTACAAATACAGGGGATGTATTCTCTAAAAGCCATAGACCAAATTATATGTAAGATCTCCCTTCTGAACAAGAAGAAATTATCTGCAATATGTGAAATAAGAGCATTTCACAACAGTGGAGAAGACAACAAAACAGCCCTGAGATGAAGCATGTTCAGTAAGATAGAGGATAGTAAAGAGTCCAGTGTAACTGGGAGTTATGTGAGTGATGAATTTAGTGGAGATGATCCAAGCACTGAAATGGATCTTGCAAATCCTTGTAATCGTTTCGAGTTTTGTTCTGAATAAAATGGATCAATCTCACAGCTGAGTCTATCTGGGGTAAATGTAGAAGCAGGGATGCCAGTAAGGGATGTTTTACAATAACCCAGACAAGAGAAGACCCTGACCACCAGTATAACAGTAGTATAGATGATGATGGATGTTTCAAATCTAGAAATATTCTGAAGGTAGAGACAGCAGCATTTACTTTTGGAAGGGACATATGGTAGGAGAAAGGAAAGGAGTCAAAAATGACTCAGGGGTACCTGGGTGGCTCAGTTGCTTAAGCATCTGCCTTAGGCTCAGGTCATGATCTCAGGGTCCTGGGATAAAGCCGCACGTCGGGCTCACTGCTGAGCGGGGAGTCTGTTTCTCTCTCTCCCTCTGCCCTTACCCCCTGCTGTTGTATTCTCTCTCTCTCTCTCTCTCAATTAAATAAATAAAAAATCTTTAAAAAAATGACTCAAGTTTTTGATCTAAGGAATTGGAAGAACAACTTACCTATAACTCAGATTGGAAAAGTGTGAGTGGAAAAAAATTCACAGGGAAGATTAAGAGTTCAGTTTGGGGCATGTTGAATTTGAGGTATCAATTATACACCCAGTAGGAAATGTTGAGTAATCATATATGAATAAATGAATAATACTCTTATATGAGATAAGGCAAAGAATCTGTAAAGTTTTTGTGAAAAATAAACTGTTTTTTGGTCAATTTCTTAGAGGCACTATTAACTTGATATGTCTATTACATACTTCTAGGTTCTGGGAATACATTAGTGAAAAAAAGGCATAAACCTCTGTTTTCATGAAGATTACATTCTAGTGGAGAGAGATAGAAACTTTAAAAATTAAATAAGGAAAATATAATAAGTTAGAAGGTAATGTATGCTTTGAGAAAAAAAGGTATGAAAGGCTGGGAAGTACTGGATGTGGCAGCAAGCCGGGAGCGGGTGCTGTCGCTGAAATGACTACCGTATGCCTCACAAACAATGGCTGTTCAGAATATCCAGACAGTCATATAATACTTAGAGGAGCTTTCTCAGAAGTTGCAATATTTGTGAAGCACTTGAAGCAGGAGATTGTGAGCATCACTTACAACATTTAATTCAACCTTGAAGGACATTTCCAATGGAAGGACTCTATAGACGTATCTGACACCACAGATTACACTGAGATACACAAGATCTGTTCAGATCCATTGAATGCCATCATTCATACTCCCATCATTCATGTTCAGCTCCCGCTTGTGTCCTGGTGAGGGAAGGGAGTCTTGCTTTTCAGCTAGTATCATCAAGATTTCATATGTCCCCAGGAGAGGAAAAGATGGAAAGAGGAAGATGAGGGGAAAATAAGAGGTTTGGAGAAGGAAAAATTAGGATGGTAGAAAATAGAGAGGAAGAGTCATACATTCTAAAGCATCATTGAAGACCTAAGCTGAAAAATCTGAGGATGGTAATAATTCACATGGATTGAGCATTTATTGTTCGACAAGAATTATGCTAAGTGCTGTACACTCATTAACTCATTTAATCTTCATAACAACTCTAAGAAATAGATACCATTTTGATCTGTATTTTACAGGTACAGAAAGCAGAGCTTGTGATCTTTAAATAGCCTGTGGGTCACGCAGCTAGTAAGTGATGGAGCTGTGGCGATCTGATGTTGATCACATGCTCTTACCTGCTAAGCAATGCAGCCTGCCTGACTTCCAGGTGAGAATAGCCTGCCCTACTTTCACATAAGATTTGTTGTACATTGCTTTTGGTCCTCTTCGTGCATTTACCAAAATGAACTATAGCACTGGAGAAAATAAGGCTCAAAGCAAAATGTCACATTACACAAATTTTATCTTGCAGGTAAATTTTTCCTATCAGAAACAATGTATAATTAGTATATTTACAAACACACACACACACACACACCCCTGCAATTTGTCAATAGTATTAAACTGGTCGTCATTAATCTGTAAAATTTCTTACTGCATTATTTGAATGCTTGTGAATTAATGAATAAATATTCAATTAGTTTTCCTCTTTTCTACTGATGCCCTAGCCTTAGCTTTAACCACTTACAAGAGATGATAATAAAAATAGTGGGTGTTTTTAAATGTTGCATGCAATATTCCCTTTGATATATACACCAACCCAACGAAGTAGTAATTGTCCCTGTTTTGGAAAACAAGGAGTTTCATAGATATCGCTATTGTTAGTCAGCTAAATAACATCAGCACTAGGTCAAAGTCAGCATAAATTAATTGACTACAAGAACTCATCCACAAAGGAAGTGGTTTATTTTGCCTAAGATTTTTTTCTCTGCCACTTGATCACTGGGATGACTTAGTGACAACTCTGATAAGCAACCTAATTGTTAACAAGAATGGGAGAGAGAAGAAAAAAAGAAAAAATAACAGAAAAGGAAAAGGAGACTGGGAAAAGAAAAAGGAAATAAAACCTTTCTTCTGAAGGATTGCAAATGATTTGGCTACAATGGTGACAATAGGGAGAAAAGCAGTGATGAGTACTATCCGTAACAGATTTTAAAGGTAACACTTGACTTTGTAGTTAAGTTAGTACTGTTTTATAAATGGAATCAAAGTCTCTCCATGTTCTAGCGTGACCATAGTTTGAACTTTTTCTAGGCCTTTTTTGATGATAGACAGTCATTTTGAAAGGGAAAATTGAATATTTACTCTTTATTTAAGTAAAGTAGCATTCATCCTATAACACTGGAGAATAGTCTATGGCATCCTGTGATCTTGCCTAGTTTTTTTTTTTTCTTGGAAGAAAGATATAGTGGTAGAACTTGATTTTATGGATTACACCAGGTTTTTAGTTAACCATTAAATTAAGTTATAAGGCTTGTTATTGGACTTTATACTAAAATAAATTTAAAATGTCATCAATTACATGAACATGAAGTATTGTTAAAACTCATATAAATATAATAAAGAGAAAGATTCCAAAGAGATGAGAATGGGAGGCAAGTTCAAAAGCGATGTCTTAAAAAACTTCATTGAATTCTTATTCATTTTAGAATGTCTCATCCTTACAGTGTTTGTCAATACTGATTGTTCCAAATAGAATCTAGTTTATTCTCCCTTGAACATTAGATGTGATGGGTTTCATTAAAATGGCATAACTTGTGAAATTCCCTGGGAAATCTTACAGACACCTGAATAAATAAGCAATCTATTAAATTATAGATATATAGCTTTGATGATAAGTTCACTTTCACAAGCTCTCATTCTTTTGGTCCCCTGGTACAAAAACTCAGCTTAAGGCACTTGAAGTTAACACAGTGGAAAAATAATGGAATTCATATAATGTAGCAATAGATTATAGTTGACTCTTCCAGGAAGGGGAGCAGGTGGATTCTACCATAGAGCATAGAGCATAAGCATGCTCCATTTCACTAACAATGAAGAGGGAAAGTGTTAGCTATGTAAGGGGGAAGTATATCAAGAAGGAAAATAAGTTAAGGAGAAGACAAGAAGCCCAGAAAATGGTGGCATAAACAGTCTGGTCACATTCAGAATTGTCAGGTGAAAGTGACCACATGAGGCTTCTGAGTTACACTACAACAATGCAAAACATTTAACAGGAGATAATGGCAAGCTCCTAAATTACTACCAATGTGCTTTTAGAATTTAGCTTGCAATCAAGTAGAGAAAGTGCAAGGTCATGTTCCTGCAAAGAGGTGCTGACATCTTTATTTCCACTTTTCTGTGCAATTACACCAGCAAAAGATAAATATGAAATATTCCTCTCTTTCAACTCTGTACCACATCATCTAGATTGCACTATCAATAGTGACAATGAAATGGAAGATAGATTTCTCTTTTCATTTTTTTTTTTTTAGCTTTGTTTCTCTCTCTCTCTCTTTTTAAAGAATGACACTTGGATTTATTCTCAGAATAATATTTTCTAAAAGAAGTCCACGCCATAACCCTATTCTCAAATCTAACACTAGTTTAGAAAATGATGTAAAGATTTACATTAAATTGCTGGAAAGAAGACTTTAGGATATAGAAGGAGAAATTCTTTCTAAGAAATGTAGTCAATGATATTCTCACATTAAAAGAAAGCAATTTTTAGATGAATACTATCTTTTTGCCATTCAATTTCACATAGCTAAAGGGAAAGGATATAGATATTTGTCATGAATTATTGTCCTTTGGAAACCTATTTGAAAATAAACATATTATCTGTAAAGGAATTTATAAAAGTATAATTAGAAAAATGCACCAAATAATAACAGAATTCACAATATTAAGGACTCACAAAACTCTTAAAATAGCCACATGCTTGATTAGGATACAGATCTCAATAAATTTTAAAAAATTGAAATATTTCAGAGTGTACTCTCTGACCACAATGGAATTAATCTGAACACAAATTAAAAATGTATTAAGAAGTCCAAATTGATGGAACATTATATAATATATTCTTAGAAAACCTACTGAACAAAAAAGAAATCAGAATGGGAATTAGAAAATAATTTAAATTTAATGATAAGAAACATAACAAAATGTGTGGAATATAAGCAAACCAGAGTTTAGAGGAAAATGTATACTTTTAAAGACATATTTAATCAGAAAAGTTAAAAATCAATATTCAACATTCCTTCTCAAGAAACTACCTCAAAACTAACCCAAAGGAAGTAGAAAGACTGAAATAATAAAAATCACATCAGAAAAAAGTAAAATAGATAACGTATGTACAAATAAAGAGAATCTACAAGCCAAAAAAAAAAAAAAAAGCTAGGGTGCCTGGGTGGCTCAGATGGTTAAGCATCTGCCTTCAGCTCAGGTCATGATCCCAGGGTCCTGGGATCGAGTCCCGCATCGGGCTCCCTGCTCCTTGGGAGCCTGCTTCTCCCTCTGCTTCTCTCTCTCTCTCTCTCCCTCTGTCTCTCATGAATAAATAAATAAAATCTTTAAAAAAAACAAAAAACAAAAACAAAAAAAAGCTAAATAAAAATGAAAGCAAGAGAGAGTAATGTACCACCAATATTGGACAGACATCAAAAGCACTCAGCAACTAAGATGAATAGATAAATTCTTTAGAAACACAATATATCAAAATTGACACAAGAAAAAAATATCTGCATACTTCTGTATCTATTATAAATTGAATTTATTATTAAAATTATTCCCACAAAGAAGCAGTGTTTCTAACATAAATTTTAAGAAAGACATAACACTAATCCTATACATCCTACACCCATTCTTCAAGGAACCAAGAAAGAAGGGATATTTCAGAATTAGTCTCATGAGGCCGAAATAGTGTTGATACCAAAATCTGACAAAGCTACTGTCTGGCTTCTTTCATGAACATGGATATAATAAATTATAATAAAAATATTAGCAAATTTTAGTGATATATAAAAATGATTTTATATCACAAATGGTGTTGATTACAGGAATTTAAGGTAGTCTCAACCTTTGAAAATCAATGTATATATCATGTCATAATGACTGCAAAAAGGAGAAAAATCTAATGTAAGGAAAGCACTTGATAAAATTCTACAAATATTATTGAAAACACTTAATAAAGATCTAAATAAATAGATATACCATACTAGTTTTGAAAACTCTGAGATGTGGATAAGTCAATCTCCACAAATTGAGGTACAGGTTTAATGAAATCCAAATCAAAATCACAGCTTTTTTGGTGGAAATTGATAAGATGATTCTAAAATTTATAAATGAGCCACACTTGAAGAAAACAAAGCTGGAGGATTTAAACTACCAGATATGAGGACTGATTATAACACTACAGTAATAAGGGCATTGTAATATTGACACACACACACAATATATATATATATATTTTTTAAGATATTACTTATTTATTTCTTCATTTGAGAGTGCCAGCAAGGGGGAAAGTCAGAGGGAGAGCGAGAAGCAGACTCCCTGCTGAGCAGTGAGCCTGATGCAGGGCTAATGGGGGGCTGGATTCCAGGACCCTGGGATCATGGCCTGAGCCTAAGGCAGACATTTAACCAACTGAGCCACCCAGGAGCCCCTGAAAAAAACTATATTTTGATTCTTACTTTACACCATAGAAAAATAAAACAATTGTGGATGGATCAGGAATCTAACTGTGAAAGATGATATAAAGACCAAATGCTATTTATTCATCAAAATTCCAAATGTCCAAAATAGGTCCAAAAACAGGTGAATGGCTAAATAAATTATTACCATTACACTTATTTTTGAAAAATATTTTAAGGCATAGAGCATATAATTTAAAACATGAAAGTTAGTACTATACAAAATTGGATATAGAGCATAATTCCAACTTATACATATAATAGGAATGTAAAATTTGGAATGAATAAAACAAAATAAAGTGGTTATCCATTGGTAACTTTTCCCTTTCCTTATCCTTCTTTGTGTTTCTAAATTTTCTAGCATGTATATATACCCTTTATACATGGAACGAAAGTTTATAAATTTACCCCAATTACTTCATAATTCACGTAATATTTTCTATTTTATGAGCATCCATTTGAAGTCATTTGTAGAATTTGACCATGAAAAACTACTTCCCAAATGATGTGACCCCCTCCTGATCAGAGTGAATCTTTTCACAATGTTTTCCTCAGTCTTGACATTTTTATTTATTTTTACCCCACACGTTTGATTTTTCCAAACACAAGCTGAGAGTAGCTCTAAAATTTATAGATTTAAATTTTAAAACTCTGGCTGTGCTCTCAAAACTCAAGAGTAAGAGAAACAAACAATGCAATTAGATCATGGGCTAAGGCACAGAGAAACATTTAACCAAAAGAGATATACAGATGGCAAATTAGCACATGAAAAGATGCTCAACATCATTAGCCATTAGGGAAATGCAAACTACACCCAATGACACACCACTACCGACCTATCAGAATGGCTAAAATGAAAAATGCTGGCAATAACAAATGCTGACAATGATCGGATAAACTGGATCCCTTATACAATGCTTGTAGGAGTGTAAAATGGTACAGTCACTGTGAAAAACTACAGCACTCCTAGGAACATATCTAAGTTCACACAGAAACCTGTGCATGCATGTTTATAACAACTTTATTTGTATTAACCCCAAAATAGAAACAACCATGATATCTTTTAATGATTGAATGGTTAATCAAATTGTGGTAATCCTGTACCATAGAATACTACTCGGCAATAAAACAAAAGGAATGCATTGCTAATATGCATGACAACTTGGTGAATCTCCAGAAAATTAGGCTGAATGAAAAACACTGATCTCAAAGATTGTTTGTATATGATTCTATATCTGTAACATTCTTGAAATGACAAAATTGTAGAAATGGAGAACAAATTTTGGGTTGCTTGGGTTTAAAAAGGAAGTGAGGTGGAAAGGAAATGGGTGTGGCCACAAAAAGGTAACCTGAAGTGTCCTTGAGATGGAAAAGCTCTTATCTTAATCTTGGATCAGTGTTAGTGTCCTCGTTGTGAATTAAAAAGTTAATTAAAAAATGTAAGGTATAATTATAGGCCTCCATATATATTACTTTTAAAAAAGTAAAAATAAATCAGAGTAGGTGACCATTATTAGTCAAAGAACAGAAAATATTTCCTGAAATCAGTTAACTGCTTTTTTCTGCTATTAAATAAATGTAGGTTCAATGTAACTTCATATTAATTTAAGACAGGGAGATTTTTATATGTTCCTTTCTACTGTTGTTTTGCATACTGCTAATGTATGAGGCAACAACGAGCCTTCTGTACTCAATCACCTTTAAATGAAAAACATAATAATGCCAATTTCTTACAAGTAAAAAGGAAATCTGCACAACCGGATAGCAACTCATTAAGAAATTCCACAGTCAGTCTACAGAGGTTGAGTAAGACCTGATTGGGAAGAAGCTAGGTAGGAGCATTATGGCATTCTGTGAAAGAAAAGATTAATATTTGGACCAGTCAGGTAACCTTGAGGGAAGCAGTTCTTCACATAATTGAAAAGAGCTGCATTACACATGCCTTAGAAAAAGAACCATACATCTCTGAATATAACACTGGTAACAATGAAAATACCCTCTAATTGTATCTGGTGACCAAATAAAGTGCAATGAACACTTAGGTTAGCTATTCCTTTAATGTTAACTCAGCACAGTCCAAACTAGGAAGGACTATTTATCTTTGAGTTTCATGATTTAGAACTTAAATACCTCAAGGCTCTGACAAGCACTATTGTCAGGAAACAACAACAAAGAAATAGCTGTCATGAGATTTACAAATCAGATCCAGGAAGTGATGATAAAACTACAGAATTATTTTTAGCTATTTTAACAGACAGCTTCTGAAGGTGTTAACTTTCTTATAAAGAATGTAAATTGAAAGTTGGAGAAGTTTCATTAAATACCTCATTGTCAGAGTACCCGGAAAATATGCTGTTCCAGAAAATATCTTCATGTTCACTCTCTACTTTGTTTTTTCTTTTTTCCCACTAAATATTGCCTTATGCAGGATCCATATAAATTTTTAATATGGAGGGGTTGTTCGTCCTCAGCACAGTGTTTTCTTTTATAATTTAACTAAAAATAATCCTCTTAAAGAAACTTTTGCCTGTTTTGTTTTGTTTAATTTTTTATTGTTATGTTAATCACCATACATTACATCATTAGTTTTCGATGTAGTGTTCCATGATTCATTGTTTGTGCACAAAACCCAGTGCTCCATGCAGAATGTGCCCTCCTTAATACCCATCACCAGGTTAACCCATCCCCCTACCCCCCTCCCCTCTAGAACCCTCAGTTTGTTTTTCAGAGTCCATCATCTCTCACGGTTCGTCTCCCCCTCCTATTTACTCCCCTTCATTCTTCCCCTCCTGCTATCTTCTTCTTCTTTTTTATTTCTTAACATATATTGCATTATTTGTTTCAGAGGTACAGATCTGTGATTCAACAGTCTCGCATAATTCACAGCGCTCACCATAGCACATACCCTCCCCAATGTCTATCACCCAGCCACCCCATCCCTCCCATAGGCCCACCACTCCAGCAACCCTCAGTTTGTTTCTTGAGATTAAGAATTCCTCATATCAGTGATGTCATATGATACATGTCTTTCTCTGATTGACTTATTTCACTCAGCATAACACCCTCCAGTTCCATCCACGTCATTGCAAATGGCAAGATCTCATTCCTTTTGATGGCTGCATAATATTCCATTGTGTTTATATACCACATCTTCTTTATCCATTCATCTGTCGATGGACATCTTGGCTCTTTCCACAGTTTGGCTATTGTGGACATTGCTGCTATAAACATTGGGGTGCGCGTACCCCTTCGGATCCCTACATTTGTATCTTTGGGGTAAATACCCAGTAGTGCAATTGCTGGATCGTATGGTAGCTCTATTTTCAACTGTTTGAGGAACCTCCATACTGTTTTCCAGAGTGCTTGCACCAGCTTGCATTCCCACCAACAGTGTAGGAGGGTTCCCCATCTCTGCATCCCTGCTAACATCCGTCGTTTCCTGACCTGCTAATTTTAGCCATTCTGACTGGTGTGAGGTGGTATCTCATTGAGGTTTTGATTTGGATTTCCCTGATGCGGAGGGTTGTTGAGCACTATTTCATGTGTCTGTTGGCCATTTTGATGTCTTTGGAAAAACGTCTGTTCATGTCATCTGCCCATTTCTTGATTGGATTATTTGTTCTTTGGGTGTTGAGTTTGATAAGTTTTTTTGGATTTTGGATACTAGCCCTTTATCTGCTATGTCATTTGCAAATATTTTCTCCCATTCTGTCGGTCGTCTTTTGGTTTTGTGGACTGTTTCTTTTGCTGTGCAAAAGCTTTTTATCTTGATGAAGTCCCAATAGTTCATTTTTGCCCTTGCTTCCCTTGCCTTTGGTGATGTTTCTAGGAAGAGGTTGCTGAGGCTGAGGTCGAAGAGGTTGCTGCCTGTGTTCTCTTTTAGGATTTTGATGGACTCCTGTCTCACGTTTAGGTCTTTCAACCACTTGGAGTCTATTTTTGTGTGTGGTGTAAGGAAATGGTCCAGTTTCATTCTTCTGCATATGGCAGTCCAATTTTCCCAACACCATTTGTTGAAGAGACTGTCTTTTTTCCATTGGACATTCTTTCCTGCTTTGTCAAAGATGAGTTGACCATAGAGTTGAGGGTCCATTTCTGGGCTCTCTATTCTGTTCCATTGATCAATGTGTCTGTTTTTGTGCCAGTACCATACTGTCTTGAGGATGACAGCTTTGTAATAGAGCTGGAAGTCCGGAATTGTGATGCCACCAGCTTTGCTTTCCTTTTTCAACATTCCTCTGGCTATTCGGGGTCTCTTCTGGTTCCATACAAATTTTAGGATTATTTCTTCCATTTCTTTAAAAAAGCGGTTGGTATTTTGATGGGGATTGCATTGAATGTGTAGATTGCTCTAGGTAGCATTGACATCTTCACAATGTTTGTTTTTCCAAACCATGAGCATGGAACGTTTTTCCATTTCTTTGTGTCTTCCCCCATTTCTTTCTTGAGTATTTTATAGTTTTTTGAGTACAGATCCTTTGCCTCTTTGGTTAAATTTATTCCTAGGTATCTTATGGTTTTGGGTGCAATTGTAAATGGGATCGACTCCTTGATTTGTCTCTCTTCTGTCTTGTTGTTGGTGTATAGGAATGCCACTGATTTCTGTGCTTTGATTTTATATCCTGCCACTTTACTGAATTCCTGTATGAGTTCTAGCAGTTTTGGGGTGGAGTCTTTTGGGTTTTCCACATACAGGATCATATCATCTGCAAAGAGTGAGAGTTGGACTTCCTCTTTGCCAATTTGGATGCCCTTGATTTCTTTTTGTTGTCTGATTGCTGTGGCCAGGACTTCTAATACTATGTTGAATAGCAGTGGTGATAGTGGACATCCCTGCCGCCTTCCTGACCTTAGGGGGAAAGCTCTCAGCTTTTCCCCATTGAGAATGATATTTGCTGTAGGTTTTTCATAGATGGCTTTTATGATATTGAGGTATGTACTCTCTATCCCTATAGTCTGAAGAGTTTTGATCAAGAAAGGATGCTGTACTTTCTCAAATGCTTTTTCTGCATCTATTGAGAGGATCATATGATTCTTGTTCTTTCTTTTGTTAATGTATTGTATCACGTTGATTGATTTGCGGATGTTGAACCAACCTTGCAGCCCAGGGATAAATCCCACTTGGTCATGGTGAATAATCCTTTTAATGTACTGTTGGATCCTATTGGCGAGTATTTTGGTGAGAATTTTTGCATCCATGTTCATCAAGGATATTGGTCTCTAATTCTCCTTTTGATGGGGTCTTTGTCTGGTTTGGGGATCAAGGTAATGCTGGCCTCATAAAATGAGTTTGGAAGTTTTCCTTCCATTTCTATTTTCTGGAACAGTTTCAGGAGAATAGGTATTAATTCTTCTTGAAATGTTTGGTAGAATTCCCCTGGGAAACCATCTGGCCCTGGACTTTTGTTTGTTGGGCTATTTTTGATGACTGCTTCAATTTCCTTAGTGGTTATAGGTCTGTTCAGGTTTTCTATTTCTTCCTGTTTCAATTTTGGTAGTTGATACATCTCTAGGAATGCATCCATTTCTTCCAGGTTATCTAATTTGCTGGCATAGAGTTGCTCATAATATATTCTTATAATTGTTTGTATTTCTTTGGTGTGGGTTGTGGTCTCTCCTCTTTCATTCATGATTTTGTTGATTTGGGTCCTTTCTCTTTTCTTTTTGATAAGTCTAGCCAGGGGTTTATCAATCTTGTTAATTCTTTCAAAGAACCAGCTCCTAGTTTCGTTGATCTGTTCTACTGTTCTTTTGGTTTCTATTTCATTGATTTCTGCTCTGATTTTTATTATTTCTCTTCTCCTGCTGGGTTTAGGTATTAATTGCTGTTTTTTCTCTAGCTCCTTTAGGTGTAGGGTTAGGTTGTGTTTTTGAGACCTTTCTTGTTTCTTGAGAAAGGCTTGTATTGCTATATACTTTCCTCTTAGGACTGCTTTTGCTGTATCCCAAAGATTTTGAACAGTTGTGTTTTCATTTTCATTGGTTTCCATGAATTTTTTAAATTCTTCTTTAATTTCCTGGTTGATCCATTCATTCTTTAGTAGAATGCTCTATCGCCTCCAGGTATTTGAGTTCTTTCTGACTTTCCTCTTGTGATTGAGTTCTAGTTTCAAAGCACTGTGGTCTGAAAATATGCAGGGAATAATCCCAATCTTTTGGTACCGGTTGAGACCTGATTTGTGACCTAGGATGTGATCTATTCTGGAGAATGTTCCATGGGCACTAGAGAAGAATGTGTATTCCGTTGCTTTGGGATGGAATGTTCTGAATATGTCTGTGAAGTCCATTTGGTCCAGTGTGTCATTTAAAGTCTTTATTTCCTTGTTGATCTTTTGCTTAGATGATCTGTCCATTTCAGTCAGGGGTGTGTTAAGGTCCCCCACTATTATTGTATTGTTGTCAACGTGTTTCTTTGCTTTTGTTATTAATTGCCTTATACAATTGGTTGCTCCCATGTTAGGAGCATAGATATTTACAATTGTTAGCTTCTTGGTGGATAGACCCTTTAAGTAGGATATAGTGTCCTTTCTCATCTCTTATTACAGTCTTTGTTTTAAAATCTAATTTGTCAGATAGAAGGATTACCACCCCAGCTTTCTTTTGGTGTCCATTAGCATGGTAAATGGTTTTCCACCCCTTCACTTTCAATGTGGGGGTGTCTTTGGGTCTACAATGAGTCTCTTGCAGACAGCATATCGATGGGTCTTGTTTTTTAATGCAATCTGATAGCCTGTGTCTTTTGATTGGGACATTTAGCCCCTTTACATTCAGGGTAACTATTGAAAGATATGAATTTAGTGCCATTGTATTGCCTGTAAGGTGACTGTTACTGCATATTGTCTGTGTTCCTTTCGGTCTATGTTGCTTTTAGGCTCTGTCTTTGCTTAGAGGACCCCTTTCAATATTTCTTGTAGGGCTGGTTTCGTGTTTGCAAATTCCTTTAGTTTTTGTTTGTCCTGGAAGCTTTTTATCTCTCCTTCAATTTTCAATGAGAGCCTAGCTGGATATAGTATTCTTGGCTGCACAGTTTTCTCATTTAGTGCTGTGAAGATATCATGCCAGTCCTTTCTGGCCTGCCAGGTCTCTGTGGATAGGTCTGTTGCCAATCTAATGTTTCTACCTTTATAGTTTACATATCTCTTCTTTCGAATTGCTTTCAAAATTTTCTGTCTCTGAGACTCGTAAGTTTTACTATTAGATGTTGGGGTGTTGACTTATTTTTATTGATTTTGAGAGGGGTTCTCTGTGCCTCCTGGATTTTGACACCTGTTTCCTTCCCCAGATTAGGGAAGTTCTCTTCTATAATTTGCTCCAATATACCTTCTGCCCCTCTCTCCCTTTCTTCTTCTTCTGGGATCCCAGTTATTCTAATGATGTTTCATTTTATGGTTTCGCTTATCTCTCGAATTCTGCCCTCATGATCCAGTAGTTGTTTATCTCTCTTTTTCTCAGCTTCTTTATTTTCCATCATTTGGTCTTCTATTTCGCTGATTCTCTCTTCTGCCTCATTTATCCAAGCAGTTAGTGCCCCCATTTTTGATTGCACCTCATTAATAGCCTTTTTGATTTCGATTTGGTTAGATTTTAGTTCTTTTATTTCTCCAGAAAGGGTGTCTCTAATAACTTCCATGCTTTTTTCAAGCCCAGCTAGGATCTTTAAAATCATGATTCTGAACTCTAGGTCCGACATCGTACTAATGTCTGCATTGAGTAGGTCCCTGGCAGGCGGTACTACCTCTTGTTCTTTTTGCTGAGGTGATTTCTTTTGTCTTGTCATCTTGTCCAGAGGAGAATAGATGAATGAGAGAGCAAAATGCTAAGAGGTTAACAACGTCCCCAGAAAATATACTCTAAACAAATCAGAAAAGACCTGAAACCAGGGGAAAAGAAAGGGAAAGAAAGAAAAAAGAAAGAGCAAAAAAAGAAAAAGAAAAAGATAAAAACAAACAAAAACAGAACAAAACAAAACAAAACAAAACAGAATATGATCAAATATGATCAGGCTAGTGCATAGATCAGTGCCACACACTAGATTTTGGGTGTACTTTGGTCTGTTAGAAGAAAGTGCCTCCTAAAATTTTAAAGGAAGAAAGACTTATATATGTACAAAATAAGGGTTGATACAATGAAGGGATGGAAGATGACTGTAAAGATGAAAATTATAAAAGGTTTTATAAAAGGAATTGATAAGTTGTTTGAAAAAAGAAAGAAGAAGATTTAAAAAAAAATAAGGGAGAGAATGTGATGAGGCAGGAGACTAGAACAAAGCCATACACTAGTGATTTAGGGTGTATTTTGATCTGTTAGAAGAAACTGTATCTCAAAATTTTAAAGATTTTGACTTTAAATATAATTTAAACTTATATATGTATGCCAAAAATAAGGGTAACTACTATGAAGGGATAGAATATGACTCTAAAAATGAAAAATAAAAGTGATCTTTTTTTAAAAAAAAAAGGGATTGTTAAGATGTTGGTTGAAAAAGGGAAAAAGAAAAATTAAAAAAAACATTTAAAAAAATTAACTTTGAAAACTAATGAATCATGGTAAAAAAGCCATGAATTCTATGTGCAGTATTCCCCTAGCGCTGGAGTTCTCCCGTTCTCCTTGATCGGTAAACTTGGTCTTGGCTGGCTGTTTGTGCTGATCTTCTGGGGGAGGGGCCTGTTGCCGTGGTTCCCAAATGTCTTTGCCGGAGGCAGAATTGCCCCGCCCTTGTCGGTCCGGGCTAAGCAATCTGCTCGGGTTTGCTCTCGGCAGCTTTTGTTTCCTGCAAGCTCTCGGTACAGCTTTGGAGGATGAGAGTGAAAATCGTGGCCTCCCAATCTCTGCCTGGAGGAGCCAAGAACTCGGGGCCCTGCTCCTCAGTGCACCCCCAGAGAAAACCCATCTCCCCGGTCTCCGGCCACACTCCGTGCTCACCCGACCTGGGACCGAGTGTTTCTATCTCTGGCACCCGACTCGGTGTGGAGTCTCTAAACCCAGCAGATCCCTGTGGTGCGCTCCTGCGCCGCTCCTCCCCAGGGAGGAAGGGGAGTCTCCCTGGATCTGCCGCTTGTTGGGTCCCTGCTGGAGGAGCAGTGGCCCGACTGTGCCACGGATCACAGTTTATGGCCACCCAGAGCTGAGAGCCCGCACCTTGGCTCTGTCTCTGCAGCCGGCTTCCCCGCTCCGATCCCTGGGAGCTCTGCCACACTCAGGCACCCCCGGTCTTTCTGTGACCCCGAGGGCCTGAGACCACACTGTCCCACAAAGTTTCCACCCCCAGCTTAGCCACCGGAGTGATGTCCCTCAGCAGAGCCGACTCTAAAAGGTCCAATTTTGTGCTCCGCGGCTCTAGCACTTGCCAGAAGCGGCCGACAGAGGCCCCCTCCTCTGCCGTCTATCCTCCCGAATATCGCCTCGGTTTCACTTCTCTGCACGTCCTACCTTCCAGTAAGTGGTCGCTTCTCTGTTCAGAGAGTTGTTGCTACTCTCTTCTTCAATCTCCTGTTGAGTTCGTAGGTGTTCAGAATGGTTTGATCCCCATTCAGCTGAATTCCTGAGACCAGACAAAATCCGGGTCTCCTACTCCTCTGCCATCTTGCTCCGCCTCTACCTTGCCCGTTTTTTTAATGGGTGGCTTCCAACAACCATGGCGCAGCTTTTGGGTTATCTGGATCCTCATTTCTTCATGGTCAAGCAGGAAGTGAGGCAGAAGCAATAAGGGTCTGACGAGCACAAATCTCAAGATTTCAATTATTTTCACCCACCACCACACTTTATAACTGCAAATCTGCTCACTGTCCCCGTATGGAGCTTGAAAATATTCATCTCTGGTTGGTTCTTTCTTCCACAGGAGAGATGCTGTATTGCCCTCTCTTGACCAGTATTTACTCATGGCTTCTTCAAACCTAGTTAAAATTTGAGTTAAACATGCTTCACCCTCATCATTGTTGGGTTTGAGGCAGCATTGCAGCACTTTGTTTTTAATGTGTAGTAATGTTGATCCTTGGAAATTAGCTTCTGCCACTCAGATTTTCAAACTGGAGAGCCAGACCTAATGAGCTAGAGGGACAAGGTCAGTTCAGGATCACAGTGTCTGGGTTCTTTATGGGAGACTTCCTCAGCCAAAGGATAACATAACATAACAATAGAGGCAACAGCTGAAGAGTTTCTCAGACCATTCTGCAGGCTTAAAGTTTGCAAGTGATTTGGGGAATTAATTAAAAGTTTATCTTAGTTATTAAACTTTAGACAATAAGCTCAGAAGCTAGCTGCATTCAGAGTCAAATTATTAAACTGGAAATACGGACTTTAAAGCAGAAGCCTGGAACAGGTTTGATCTAGTTGACCACGCATTGACAATTTACAAAGGCAAATGAGAACCTGTGAAAATCCTTGTGAAATTAGTGATGATTTTATCCAAATCTAATATTGTAAGCTAACTCTCTGAACAGATGCCAAATAAATTGGATAATTACTTTAGTCTGAACCTAGTCACTCTGTTTTTCTGGGCAACTACACTTTCACAGATTAAAGAAATGCTAATGGGTTGGGGCGCCTGGGTGGCTCAGTCGTTAATCGTCTGCCTTCAGCTCAGGTTGTGATCCCAGGGTCCTGGGATCGAGCCCCACACATTGGGCTCCCTGGTCCGTGGGAGCCCTGTTTCCCCTCCTCCCACTCTCCCTGCTTGTGTTCCCTCTCTTGCTGTGTCTCTCTCTGTCAAATAAACAAAATCTTTAAAAAAAAAAAAAGAAATGCTAGTGGCAACGCTAATCAGTGAATTAGTTTGAAAGACTAGAAAACACGGTGTCCATAAATCCAAGAATATAAGCATTTTCCCAGGGGATCCATGTATTGCATCTTTAACTTTTTCTAACCATACTTAGTGTCACAATACATAAATTTTTGTATATAAAACCACATTCTAAATATACTGGTGAATTGATTTTTTTAAAGCAACCAATAAGTGAGTTTTAGAAAACAAAGATATTTGGCACAGGGAATAACTGTTAATAATGGTTACTTTTCAATTAACTTGTGTTTCTGTAATATATATTGATCATTTGACAACAGCTAAAATTTCACTTCCCAGAGAATTAGAGATTTTCAGATACAAAAGGCCATGTAATCCAGGTTCCTGGTTCCAACTAAAACAACTAGAACAATCAATGTTGGCTCCTCAGGTAAACCCATGAGAGTTAATATGTATCATTACATAAGAGATGATAAGAGAGTTGCTTGCACAAAATGTTCTCCAAGCCAATAATATCCCAGCAAGAGTCACCATTTCAGATCAAAGTACAAAGACTCTTATTTAAATGTCTTTTGCCTTCATTTATATTAGTTTATCAGATTAACTTTAAATTCTTTAGCAAGTCCAATGAAAAAACAGCCATAACTAAAGGATAGGAGGAGAACTGAATACAGTATAAGACTTCAAGTAAGGTTTGGAACATGTATTAATTTTCTCTTGCTGCTATAACAAATTACTACAGATTTAACAGTTTAAAAAGAAAAAAAAGACCCATTGCCTGGAGTTAGGCACTTGGGATGGATGAGTAAGCAGAGTATGAAGGAGTTTTAGGGCAGTTAAACGGTTCTATAACATACTATAATGTTGAATACATGTCATTACAAATATGTCCAAGTCCATAGAAGGTACAACACCAACAGGGAATCCTCATGTAAACCTTGGATGATTATTATGTGTTAATGCGTGTTCATTAGTTGTTACAAATGTACCATGGTGGTGGAGGATGTTGATAACGGGGGAGACTGTGTGTGTAGGGCAGGAGTAAGTGGGAAAGCTCTAGGCCATTTAATTTTGCATAAAGCTAAAACTTCTCTAAAAAAAAATAAAGTATATATATTTTTAGAAGACTCACTTATTATTCACAGTTTTGTAGGCCAGAAGTCGGAGTACATTACAACTGGCTTCTCTGCTTAAGGGCATGCAAAGCCAAAGTCAAGGTAATAAGCATTGACTTCTATCTGGATGCTCTGGAGGAGAATCTGCTTCCAGGCTCAAACGGGTTGTTTTGCAGAAATCAGTTTCATGCATTTTAGGACTGACATCCTTGTTTCCTTCCTGGACAGAGGTTTTTCTTTCTTTTTTTTTTTTTTTTTTAAAGATTTTATTTATTTATTTATTTGAGAGAGAGAATGAGAGAGAGAGAGAGAGAGAGAGAGAGCACATGAGAGGAGGAAGGGTCAGAGGGAGAAACAGACTCCCTGCTGAGCAGGGAGCCCGATGTGGGACTCGATCTCGGAACTCCAGGATCATGACCTGAGCCGAAGGCAGTCGCTTAACCAACTGAGCCACCCAGGCGCCCCAGAGGTTTTTCTCATGTTGTAGAAGACACCTGCATTCCTTGGCCAATGGTTTTCTCCATCTTAAAAGCCAAAAAAGATATGTAGAATCCTAATTCTATTTCCTCTGCTCCTTCTTGCTTTGAATCAGTGTTTGCCTTCCCCTCTGCCATCCTATTCTATTCTTATAGGGCTCATGTGATTTCATTGGGCCCACCCAGGTAATCCAGGAAAATCTCCTTATCTTAAAGTTTACTGATTAGTAATCTTGCTTATATCTTCAGAGTCCCTTCAAGGCAGTACCTAACGTTTGATTGAGTAACTAGAAGTTAGGAATCTTGGGGACACATCTTTAGAATTTTGCCTCCCATAGGATTTGAGAAGCACATTTATTGCACTGGATGAAAATTGGGAAAAGGAAAGCCAACTTCACAATATTATTTATGGGAATAACCCTAAATCCCAAACTTTTTTTTAAATTTTGGATTTTTAGGAATCAAGTTTTTGTGTGGTTTTTGCTTTCTGTTTTTAATGTCAGCTTTCTTCGTAACTTGAAACAAATCTAATCATTCCAGAAATTTCAAAAAAAATTCGAATGAAATGTGAAAAAGCCACACATAGTTCCACCATTCAAAAACAACATTAATAATTACTGTGCTTCTTTTCCTATGCCTCAGAAACAGTTATTGTGCATGCTTAAAAATTTCCTATGCTTACACACAATTGTAATCACATTTATGTGGATTTCTGTCTGAATAGTAGAAAACTCTCTGTGGGAGAGTTTATTACTAGAGAATTTGGGGGGGTTAATAATAGGATCATTCATGCCTATCACAAGTGGTAGGTAATAATTCATTGGATTTTTTTTGTTTCAAGTTTCATCCATGAAACTCAATCTTCTTATAGAGTTAATCAAATGGACAGTTGAAATAAATGTAGCTTGGCAAAATGATGATTTCTCCAGATCTTGTAAGGTGGTTGGGTGTTGCATTTGTTATGTATAAAAACCCTAGTCAGCTTTTATCCCTAAACTTCCAAAGTCTTAAATTGTCATTTGGAGTTTCCACAGTCAATTGGAATATGATTCTAAATAACTTTTTTTTTAAGATTTATTTTTTTGAGAGAGAGAGTGCATACATACACATGTGAGTGGGGGGAGGGCCAGAAGGAGAGAATCTTTAAGCAGACTCCCCTTGAGCACCGAGCCAAACACGGGGCTGGATCTCAGGCCCCATGAGATCATGACCTGATCTGAAACCAAGAGCTGGATGCTCAACTGACTGAGCCACCCAGGCACCCCTGATCTAGATAACTTTTAGAAGAAGTAATTAAAGGCATTTTGTCTGAACCCTAGAGTAGGTGAAATTATTGCATTATTACCTTCCCATTTAAAATATATCTTAGCTGGAAATAAAACTTACTGAATTAAAAACTTTTCTCTGTCAAAACTCTAAACTTTCTGTACTCAATTTGATATTTAGTTGTAAAAGAGAAGACTAAATTCAGGATGACTTGTGTCCGGAGATAAGCAGAATTTTCTACCTGAATGCATGCTAGAGTTTGCTTTCCTTTATCGTTAAAATTGAAAATGTCTCAAGTATTTTCTGGATATAGGTCTCTTTTTGCATGTGTGTGTGTGTGTGTGTGTGTGTGTGTGTGTGTGTGTAGGAACATTATTTTTATCTGTATCCTGAATTCTGTAATGAATCAGGAATAAATCAGTTTTATATTACTGCTTCTATGATTATTTGGTTTTTATTTCCAGGAACACTTACAACTCTTCAATTAAATCTTTACAATATGACTTCATATGTATCATATTCTCTGTCATTGTTTTAATCTTGTTTTCCCCTGAATAGTCTCGAAAAGTGACTTTGGAGAAGTGACTCGGGTATTTTCTTTTATAGCATTACTACAATTTAACAGTGTCAATTCTGCTATTGCATTTTTAGTTTCCCTGCAAACATTTCTGTTACTATCTCTCTTTTTTATTAAATTCTGTGGATATTATATCTTTACCTATTCCTTCCATGTGATTTGTTTCTTTCTCATAGAAGTCATCTTTCTTCTATCCTATTAAAGACATCAAACAGGTATCAAATTTTATAATTTCCTTATAGTTCTTAGAGGAAATCATTTTCAGGGATTTCTGAGTGTTCAAGATGTTCTCTCACCACTGCTCATGAATTCATGGTCCCATTTTAGTTTGTATGACTCTCCTAGAGAGGGGAGAGCTCTGTCTAAAAGTTATGTTTGCCAACAGGCAATGTATACAAATACTCTTGATCTTGTTATCTGCTAATTTCAGTGCCAGTCAAGTGTCTCTTTTAGATGACTAACTGAAAAAAGAAACTGTGGCTCTAGATTTTAAAGCAAATTTAAAGCAAATTTCTCCAACAACAAAAATACTTTTATTGACAGCAAATCTTGCAGACTGCCTCCAGTTTTATGTTTCTCTAAGTAGGTAGGGCACTCGCATGACCAAAATTTTTATTTTGCATTGGTGACAAAGCTCATCCTGACTACTTTAACTGCAATTGCCATGGTCTAATGAAAATTCAGAAAGACCTAGTTTTGAATCTCCACTCTGTCACTTTTTAGTTTTATGGTTTTTTGAAAGTTTTCTAACCTCCTTGAATCAGTTTCCTAATCACTCCCTTCTCAGGATGGTTGGGTGAATTATATGAGAAGATACATGTGAGATCCTTAACACAGGGCATATCACATAGCTGAATATGAATGGTAAGTTTAAGTATTATCACACTTCCAGGATGTAATGAGTCAACTTCAATTACTCTTTCCTCCTGTCTAGGTTTTCCCCTCAGTGTTGCAGATTTTGACTAAATATAAAAAGCAAATTTATACTGAGGGATGAGATGGAGAGGGGTTAAGGTCAGTACTTTACCTCAATAAGTGGTACACCACTGGGAGAGAGACAGTCGATTGCTTTTTCTATTGATATAGATCTTGAATGTAAGAGCCAAAAGGCAGACTGTGTCGGCTGACTAATTGCAGGCAGGAGCCATATAAACTATCAGTTTCATTTTTCAATCCCATTTCCTCAGGCTCTTTAGTTAGAGGAACTCTCTCTCAGTTTATTACAATATGTTGACAGTCTTCTCTTACTGTTAAGGTGGGTGTATGTGTATACACATCATATATATATATGTATATATACATGTATATATTTATAAGTTTGTGGTGTAGTCTGCTTCAGAGGCTGCTACTGGATACCACTTAGAATAGAATGCTATGATTCAGTAAAATGTCTCTCTTTAACTCAAAATTCTTGAGGTCTTATTGGCAAAATTTCCAGTGTGTTTTTTCCTGATGGTCATTGCTTGATAAATTAGTCAAATTTATTTTGGAACTAGTAGTTTATTGTATTACTACTTAAGACCTATAATATACTACTGTGAGTCATCAGTCTCATAAGGAGGTATAAGCATCTAAAATCTCTCACCTTAGTTTGACCATGAGAAGAGTTTAGGAGGTGAATAACTGCAGTGAACATTCCTGATGTGCCAGCTAGAGACTCACATCCCTTTACTAACACTGCGTCCCATCCCCCAGCTTCTGCTTCTTTTACTGCTAAAATGCCTCACCTGAAAATGTCTGCTGATGATCTCCCTTGGACACTGGAACTGCCTTGCTAGTTGAAATAACTAGAAATGCAGGGAAGTTTATACTTGCTTCCATTCCCATTCCTCTCTCATCCCCACCCCTGACCCATAGCCAATGACTGACTGATGTAGGAATACCAAAGCTCAGGCCCTTTGCTGGGAAAACCATCAGGTGCACTCCAGAACTCCCCTGCAGATCAGGCTGAGTCTGTAATTTCACTTGAAATTACATCTTTACTTGGAGGTCCCCTGTGCTGCCCTGCTTCCCTACTCTCCCACCTCCAGTAGTTTCTCTTGGGATCCTAACCTTAATAAATAACTTGCACTCAAATCCGTGGCTCAGAGTCTCTGCCTGGAAGGACACAACGTAAGGCAGTAGAATAATTTGGACCTATGACTTGAGAATCAAAAGTTGGAAATGCTCCTTTATTGTATTATGATTGCATTTCAAAATATCTGGGAACAGGTTTTAGAATTTGGATTTGAACAAGTGGCTCAAATCAATTGATGCAATTTGATGTTTAAGGGTAAAATAACAAGAATATATATTAATGCATATTAAACATGTCCCAATAAAGAAGATCTTCCCCAACTGTCTACTGGTTCTAGTCTCTCACTGCATTCTTCAAACATATTTTTATACTTTCTTTTGAAGACTTTTATCCATTGCTTTCTTAATTATTTTAAGCAATCACCTCAGGAAGTTTCACTACCAAGAGTAAAATTTATATTAACCTATTTGAATTTCAAATAATAGTCTATTAGGGCTGGGAGACACCTTAATGACCATCTATTCTAACCTTGTCATTTCAAAGATGAGGAAACTTAAATTTAGAGAATAAAAGTTATGGCCCAAGGTCACACAGAGCCATCCCATGTTTTCTGAATTTTAGTCAGATATTTCATCTTTACCCAAAGGTGCCTTTCTAATTTTACAGATAATGATTGAGGAGGAATATATTATACTTCTGGAGTGTTAATTTTAGCTCTATTTCTTGTCACAGAAATATGATCGTTGCTTTCCATAGAGCTCTTATTTAACATTCTCAACTCCAAAAAAATGAAAACTGATTTTTCTGTTTATCTTGATCATAGAGAAGGAAGAAAATATTTCAAAATTCATATATGCAGGAAAATGCAATGAAAATTACTAATATGTCCCATGATTTCACTTTAAAATGTTTAGCTGTTATAAAAATCCTTATAATATTGGCTCCAAAACAGGGAAGGAATCATTTTGGTGTTGTTCAAAAAACACAGCAGTTGTTTAAGCACAGAGAAGGAACAAATTTCAAAACTTCTCTATATCTCAAGTTACAATAAAACTTTTGATCTAAGCAAGGATAGTTTTAAGAGTGATGAAGGGTGCTCTTAGTCACTATGCTAGATCTGTCCCGGAAATGTATGTGGATTTGTAGTCATCCTTCCCATGATGATGTTAGTAGACTCCCTATAAATCTCACCTCCTCCAAGAAGAGTTCCTCATTCATCCTCACAGACAAGTTCTTTTCCTCCTGGAGCACCATAGCCCTAGGGGCATTTCTCTCTATGCTAAATTTCTGGATTATTCTCTCTCTCTCATATATATATGTATTTGTGTGTGTGCGTGTGTGCGTGTGTGTGTGTGTGTGTGTGTGTGTATCTGTCTTTATCTATCTTGTATCTTCTACAGTGACTAGACTAGTGCATTTCCAATCAGTGGTGCCCCTAAAATGTTTCAGTTTGGTTACTTAAGAGTCAAACATATATAGAGTATAGACTTTAATCTGAAAATAACACAAATACATCCATTCAAACCAAGCTCAAAGTCTGTTTTCTATATTTTGTCACCAAACACAGATCAGTAAGATGCAAGGAAGTGATAACCAGTGCTCATTGCTATGCACATACTAAGGGCCTTCAAAAAGATTTGCTGAAAGGATTAAATATATGTACATGTGCCTTAATTCTTTCTTACTTACATTTCAGATTTTATATTATATAAAGAATTCAGAGGCATTATAGATGTCAGATCAAGTCAGATAACCCATTAGTTTTCTGTTATTCTTTTCTTGCAACCCAAGCTAATTCTCCTAATAGCTAATGATTCTTCTAATTACATTACAAGCTCTGTGAATATTGATCTCAAAGAAAATATTGGGGGAAAAAAAGAAATGAATACAATTAAACGGAAAAGGTAATGCAAATTCTCCTCCTAAGATTTTCTTGCATGCAATGTAGTGCTTTTAATACTTACAGTAATCAGCATCTCTGTCTTCCTTGTTCTATTATAACAAGAGTAATTAAAATATCAGTCCATAGTAATAAAATCAATTTATGCCGTTATTGGCTCTGAAGCATTAATATCACAACACCACTTTGTGTTTTTCCTTCATGGGTTTGAGTGAGTGGTGACTGTTATTTCAGCCGCGATATGAATAAGTTTCTTTCCCACAGACTTCACATTTTACAGGCTACATAGTAACTTCTCCTGCTGTTTTCAAATATCAGGGACATAATTTGGAATTTTGGGAGTTGAAAGCGCTTGTTCCATGTTACAGAAAAGGTGAAAATGTCTCCAAGGTATAGAAAAACCATCAAGCTCTTGGATCAATTTTGCTAACTGTCCTTGTTCCTAATTAAGCTAAGGTGATCATTTATAAAGTCTGCTGGTAGACAATTTTACAAATATTTGCAATGAAAAAGGACATCAGAAATTTAATAAATACTGAGCAGATTTCATGATAACTACTTTTTGTGTATTATCTCATTTTATTCTCAAAATAACTCCAGGAGGCAGATATTATGATTTCTGTTACTGAGATGAGAAAACCCTACTGACCAAGGTTAAAAAGATTTGCTCAAGGTCTACCAGTCCACCCAAGTGGTAGATCTATGATTTGAAGCAGGTTATTTATAACTCCAAGTATGTTTTCAGAGGGCTATGAATTCTAACCACAAGTTAGGCACATGTCAAAATTACTTTTATTTTAGTTCCTTATTTTTATCAATATCAATTTTATTATCAGTTTACTCATGATGTGAGGACACATGTTACCGTCATTGGGGTAGCTGCAAGAAAATAATCTTGGAAGTTGAAGCCTGTGTGATTTGAGACAAATCACTTAACACCGCTACCAATTATTCTCATCTTTAAAATAGAATTAAGATCTCTGTTTCTGAGAGTTGTAAGATTAAGTGATAAAGGGCCTGGTATACCATTTTATTAACTATAAGATGTTCACATGTAAGAAATTCGTTGTTGTCTGAAGACTGAACTGAATATTTACTGCAAATTTTCAGCTAGGAAATTTTGTTTTTACAAAGTAACAATGAAGTGAGTGTTTACATATCAGCACATGTTTTATGTTGTTACACTGTACATGTCAAATGTCCTAACTCTAAATCCCCTAACTCCAAATCCGCACCTGAAATCCTAAATTCTTAAGAGGGTGAAGGTATAAGAAATCCAAAACGAGGTATCAGAGCCAATTTTTGTCTGAACACTTTTTATATGCTGATTATATGTTTATTTAATGTCAGTCTTGCCAGCCTAAAGTAGCTCGCTAAGAATCATACACATTACGTTGTAACTTACAGCCTCTATCGACTGTGAACATGTGTAGGACTAGGTAGTGATCACTCAATGGTTTTGTGAGAAATGAGACATTAGTAATTGAAAAATAGCCATTCATGATCATTGATTTAGAACTTGGCAGAGAATAAACCATTTATACCCTCCCGCACACACACACTTTTTCCCATGTAGAACATAAGAATTTGCATTTGACACAGCATCTAGTTGGGTGAGCCAGAAAAATAAGCACTTTGAATAGAGGGCCGGCTCAGACAGGCAAGAGTTCTTTTCACACATTGCATTGCAAATAGGCTCCATCCTAACAAAGACAACTTTAAGTATAAGGAGAAAAGATAATGGCTGGTAGCAATAAAAATATATTAAACACGTTCCCGCTCTTCTGGGAAAATTGGTAAAAGGAATATACCATATTTTTTAAAGATTTTATTTATTTATTTGAGAAAGAAGGAGCATAAGCTGGGGGTGAGGGGCAGAGGGAGAGAGAGAGAATCAGATTCCCTGCCGAGCAGGCAGCCCGCTGAGGGGCTCCATCCCAGGACCCTGGGATCATGACCTCAGCCCACTGCAGACACTTAACTGACTGAGCCACCCAGGTGCCCCTTAGTCATTTTTGACTCCTTTCCTTTCTCCTACCATGTGTCCCTTCCAAAAGTAAATGCTGCTATCTCTACCTTCAAAATATTTCTAGATTTGAAACATCCATCATCACCTGTGTTTCTGTGGCTATTTTACAACTTAACTATAAACTGCTTAAGTCATAAGATTGCTTTCTACTCTTACTAACTGAAAGCATTTCGGTACACTAGAAAAAAAATGAGTATGTGGTTGGTGTTGAAGAGGAGCAGATTATTCTATCTGAAAATGTGTCACTTTGCATGTGGATTTTTTTGAGCTAAAGGCAATGAAGATGCAGCGGACATAAGAAAATCTTTTACCTCTGTCTTAAAGAATTTAGATAGAGGGTCTGTTCCAGAAAGAGAGCTATTACCAAAGATAATATTTTATCTGAAAGACTTACCTGTATGGCAAGGCACATATGTAAACAGGTACCCTTCTTATTTCCTGTGAATTGCCCTCTACCTCTTGGAAGCCCCAGACCCAAACCTACTCTTTAGCTCAGGATGGCATATAAGCCTCAACTGCCTGACTGCCCTTGGGTGTCACATTTTATGGGGCTCCCATATCTATAAAACTAAATTTGTTTTTCTCCTGTTAATCTGTCTTATGTCAGTTTAATTTTTAGACCAGCCGAATAACCTAGAAGGGTAGAAGAAAAATGTTTCTACTCTGACCATGTTCAGTAGATACTTCTTTGCTTGAATGTTGGTTTTCATTTTATGACCCTTTTCTCATTTCTATTCCCTGTGATCTCTGAGCCTCCAGAAACTGATTTTTGTGAAGGAACTATATCACCTGGGCCCTCTTGCCATGTGATTTCCCGTAAGGCTCTGCCAATGAGAAGTGTCAAGAAGAGCAGAGGGCAGATAAAGAGAGAGGTCAGGGTATTTATTCCACCTCATCCCACCCTCAGATTTCCCAGTGGCACCTGCCTGGATGAACAGGTAGAGTCTTTGTTCCTCTGTAGCCACAAATCCTATTGAGCAGTCTGTCTTCCGGAGCTTCTGCTCTTAACCCTACTGACTTAAACCGACAGTGGTTTCCCTGTTTTTCCTGTCCGTGTTCACTGCTTAGTAAATCACCCCTTCAGTAAACTCTTTCAGGTTAATCTCTTTGAATGAGACAACTATATTTTGTTGGAACCCTGTCTGATACAGTTTATTATCATATTATTTTTATTATCAATATTCATTTGAATATGATATATGGGAGTGTCTCTCTAACTAGTTTAATGAAATATTTTTAAAGAAAAAAAATTCTACTGTATCCCTCCAGTCACTTAAACATATTCAAATATTAAATAAGGTATAAATAATTTAAGACAAACAAAATTATTTATAAATTAAATACAATTAAAACTGCCAACCAATGAAATAATTAAGTTAATAATACTATTTTGATACGACAAATGTTTTGCTACAATTACATAGCGATTTCAGTCAAATAAAATGCCACGAATATACAAATGACACTTCATGCAATTTTCTGGTCCTCTCTTTTTTTAGAATTTTATGCAAAAGGCATCACCATCTACACAGGACATCAGATGAAACACCTGGGTTTGAATCCTTCCTCTTATCTATCCTCCCCCAGCAAGCAATTGATCCACTTATTTCCATCTTTAATACCACAATACCATTGCAAATTACCATGCTGTAGACACTGGATTATTGAATCAACCTAATGTTTCTTCTTTTAATTTGTCTGACTCCAGTCTCCCCTCCCTTCTAAATCCTGTGTCATTGTTACCGTAGGCAAATCTGATCATGTCACTTCCTTGCAAATCCTCTAATGAACATTTATAGCCCCTTTGATAAAGAGGACACCCTTTGCACTATCTAAATACCTCTTGTGATCTGGCCCTTGTTTGGAACTCTCCTTCAACAATAATCACCAGCCACCTTACACTCCATGGTTGAGCCATTCTACCCACCTTGGCATTCCTCTATAACTAAATCCTTTGTTGTTTGAGCCTCCACACTTGAAGCTTTCTAGCTAACATATGCTTTCCTTTCCACACTTTTGCCTGGCATATTCCTCCAATCCATCATTAGAGCATCTTCCTCTAGGATTTCTTCTCTTAAATTACTTGTATCTGATTTAAATGACCCATTCTCTCCTCTCATAATGTTTCAATTTTCAGTTCATGTGTCTGTATGCCTCTCAGACTCTGTCTAGACAAAAAATATGTCCATTTTGTTAACAAATTTATTTCCAGTATTTGGCATCGTACAAATATTAGTAATATTTGTTTAATAAATTAATAAATATATAATAAATAAAACACTGCACTCATTATCACATTCCTTAAAGTTATTTTCATTATTTTTCTTATTTAAGATTTCTCCATTTTGTGGCAAAACATTTAAATCTTAGACTGTAAAAGTTCAGTACTCATTTCAAAGTTTTTAGTAGTTATATCCTCAAATACCATATTGGGGGAAAAAAACATACTTTGGTTATTTTCTTCTCTTAACATTTCAGATTGTGATAAAGTCTAAGAAAAAAAAAAAAGACCTGAAAATTGATGAACAGGTAAATTCAAAGAAATATTCTTTTATCTATTGTCGTTAAAAGATATATGATGGCTTTTTAAAATTTTACTAACTAGTAAAAACCACTTTACTGCTGTTTTATATTAAGTGTAAATCTACAGATAACACCAAATAAAATTAATTTAATTTAGATTCCTTACAAAAATTCAGAATAGTGACTAAAATAACACTAATCATATTTTCAGCAAAAAAGAAGGGGTCATAAAATCTACTGTATTGGATTATTAGATGCTATTCAAAATGTAACACCCATACATAAGTATTTAAAACCTTTTAGGATTATATTTGAATAAGATATCTCCAATATAATGCAAATTTAAATTATGAAACACTATGTATACTATACACATATTTTTGTTAAGTAATGGAAAAATTCCTTGAAACTATTCTAGAAAGATAAAAGAATAGTTTTTAATAGATGTATCTTTATGTGGCAAGATAGGAAATATTTAGAGTTATCTGTAAATCCTAATTTTCCAGAATAATTATCAATAATGTATTCAATGAAAGCTTAAACTATTTCAAGTAAAAAAAAAAAATCAGTTGATTCTATGTCCCTACAAGTTCATATAATTTCTATAAATTAAAACAAATGTAAAAATGATAAAATATTATGCCACAATCGTGTATTTGTTACTTTTCTTTTGTATAGCACCATAAAAGGTAAATCCACTGTCATCTTGAACACTAATTTAGGCCATTTTAGCCATCCTGATATGATTATTTGTGTGAATAGATTATCATTAATGTATTAAAGATGCCTTAAGTTTTCTGATCAGTAAGTATGGTGCTCTTCCTTGTTTTCATTTCTTTGAAAGTATATATAGGCAAAAAGCATTGACTTCTCTAAAGCTAATCTATTCTTACATTTTACTTATGCTTCTACATACCTTTGGGAATGACTACTGTGAAAGAAAATTTATTATTGTTGTTATCATTATTATTGATTATTAATTAAAGCCATATATTTGCAGAGCTTTCATGCTCTTATCATTGATCTTTCATAATAAATTATGTCTATGAAGCAATATTTTATGTAACTATATCTAATATGTAGTTATGATGACATATGGGTTTGCCAACTTCTTTTAGTCTATAATTATAGTAAGTACCTAAAAAATATAAATTTGATTTCCTTATTAAATTGATTTGTACATAATTTCTAAATTGGTACTAACTTGTAATTGAATAAAGCAGTGTAGACTTAAAATTAAATGGTAGAGTTGATAATAATGATCTATTTCACTAGCAATCTCAATATTTATATCATATTGTATATTCAATAGTTGCTAAAATTAAGGCCCCTGACTATATCGATTATTAATGCTATTACTAAAATGAAAAAGAGAACTCTTCTTAATTGCATATGTAAAAACTGTTGAAGGATGGTGTTAAATTAGCAAGTATTAAGTAAGTTCCTCCTAGAACACAATGTAGAGTTCAAAGAAGCCTACTCAACTTGCAAGGTTCTTGACAAAAACTGAATATTCCGTCTCTAAAGACATTGCTCAAATCATATTTGATTTTCAATCCTAAAATTGCAATAAAACTGAAGTCTTTTCAAGGTTAACAAACTCAGAATCAGTATAGATCATACAGATCAAAAATAGGGACTGGGGGATGGAGACTGGCAAGACTAGATAGGAGGCAACAAACTGGACTAGGGATGCTTCAGACTCTGACACACGAAAAGCCCTTGGGCCTGACTGTTTAAGCTGTGATTTGTGCGTCAGGCAGATCTGCTGCTTTCATGGAAGTCACTGAATCCCACTCTTGTAACAGGTAAACACAGGAAGCCTGCAGGAATCTCCCCGTGCTAATCTTTCATCTCCAGTTCTATTCAAAGATACTGCCATGACTTTTTTAAAATACAATTACAGGTAGTATTAAAAATAAACTTGGAAATGTGAAAAGATTATATTGGTAATTTATTAATTAAGGGATAGATTCATTATTTGATCATTTCTGATCCCTGGATAGATAAATAGACACGGCCAGTCTCTGATTCTGCCTTTGCCATTCGTGTGGTGTGTGGTGGCAGGCCGCACTTGGAGCTCTGGTGGGAAAGAAACTGACCTAAAAATCTAAAAGTAGCTGAGATTAGAGATTTGGAATATCAATGTCCTCTCCTGCCTGCTCTACACAATCTTAGCTTTTTTTAGAATCAGCTCTAATGGTTACCAGAGGAGCCCATATGCCAAACTGGCACAACACTGCACACCAGTCAGAGCGTTTGGTAATATCTTTATGATAAACACATTTAAAGTCTATATTTGGTTGACCCAGATACAGAATATCATCAGAAAAACACAACACTCTCCAGGGAACTGTGGCTTTGACTCATGAACTTGGCCTATTACCTACTTGTAATCATAAAAAAGCCACTACTGGATTCCCTCAGATGGAAAAACCTATAGCTTTCATTGTTTTCTCAACCATTTTACCCAGTTGTTTCCCCTTTGATTCAAGTTCAATGCAGTAAATTTATTCTTCCCTCCAAGACCTTTGAGCTAAAATGAAAATAGGATACTCTGAAAATGTTGAGAAATGGATTATTCATAATTGTATCTGTCATGGTAAAAGGAACTGAGTTTACTGGGCAAAGCTCTGACATACACTGGTTCTCGGTAAACCCGTTTGTACAAAGTTGGAGAAATGAAGAAACAATGTGATAATAAACAGAATGTATCTCCAAAGTCAAATAATGATCCCCCATGCAGATTTGCAGCAGTGGAGAAAATTGTTCAAAAGAGAAAACAAACACATATTTCACAGAGTGTAAGATGAGACTAAAGCCAGAGAAAAGGAGTAAAAGAAATCAATTAAGTATTTGCTGCTCTAAATAGCAGTGTTCACACAGGTAAGTCAAATGAGCCTTAATGTTTTGCTTTACCTAGACAAATGCCATGGAAAGATCAAAAGGGTCCAACCTCAACCTACTAGGTTTTAAATATGTATAGATTTAGGTAATGGACAGAAGAAGGCTGGCTTTCGCGGGTCCACTGAAATGTAAGTGGACATTGATTACAGGATCTACTCACTCCAAAACCATCCCTTTTAGTTCCTACCATCACAATGATAATAACAGGAAACATGCCACAATATCTTGCAACCTACTGGACATAAACTGGAACCTAAACCCAGGATATTGCCATTTGGACTGAGGGAGCCTGTTAACAGTGAGATCAAGTCCATCTACTTCTGTATGCTTGGGGAACAGAGTAAGCTGGATTTCAGAGAGAAAATGGTGAAGCAGATGAAGGTGGGTATGGATTAGGTAAGGGCCCAGGTCTTTGACTGTTTTCCAGCATCAGCATCTAATCATCGGTAACCCTTCCAGTGGCCTGATTATTCTCTTGTAATGGAGAAAATACGCTTTCCTATCTTGTAACATTAGTGTTCTGAGTCAAAGTCACTTTAGCAAATATAATTTTTATTTGTTTATTAACTTCTGGTCTTGTTCATATGACCACACCAGTATCAGAGTGTATTATGGTAGATTTTTACTTTTATTAGTGTATTAAATAGAGTTTTCCAGAGAAACACAAGCAATATAATAAATGTGTATGTAAACATATAGTCTCATTCTATATATACAGAATAAGAAAGAGGAAGTTTATTAGGAATTGGCCCATTGGCTCATGCACTTGTGGAGGCTGAGAATTCAAATGATCTGCCTGCCATCGCCAGTTGAGAACAAGTAAAGTCCACGGTGTAATTCAGTCCGAGTCCAAAGGCCCAAGATATGGAGCTGCTGAAGGTATAAATCCCAGTGTGAGTCCAAATGCTTAAGAACCAGGAGCACCATTGTCTGAGGGCACGAGAAAATGCATGTTTCAGCTCAGGAAAAAACAGCATTTCCCCTTCGTCCACTTTTTTGTTTTATTCAAGCCCTCAACAGATTGGATAATGCCCTCCCACACTGGTGAGAATGATCTTCTTTACTTGTCTACCAATTCATATGCTAATCTCTTCCAGAAACACTTTCACAGACATACCCAAGAATGTTTTACCAGCTCTCTGGGTATTCTTTAGCCCAGTCATGTTGACACATGAAATTAACCATCACAATTAGTATTCCAATTTTAGGTTGTTAGTATTGTTGGAAAGAGACGTGGTAAAGAATGACAACTGAATTATGCTAAGCATATTTCTAAGAAATCCTGGTTTGGGGAAATGAAATCATAAGTGATATACATTTTTTTTCTTTTTTTAAAAACATTTTTCTGAATTTCCAAAAAATTTAAAATAAGGGTATTCACAAATTATCAGAGAAGAACAACACAAAGAAAGTTACCACGGTAACTCCTCCCCAATTAAAAAAAAAAAAAAAGAATTCAGTGAGTACTGGACATATTAAAAAAGAAAAGGCTGACTTTGGTCAACATATCTGGAGACCCTAAACAGTTAGGATTCTTTAGTAAATAAAATAACAAATATTTATATCATTATATTTAATGTATTAAATGATGGAATACATCTATAACCATAAACTGCTAGAGAGAAAGAACCACAGAGATTTATAACTGAAGTAAGATAAATAATGACCCCAAAGATACAGTTTCTAATTCCTGGAAACTGAGGTAATTGTTATTCAGGAATTTTATAATTGTTATTAAATTAAGGATTTGAGATTAGGAGATTATCCTGGATTATCTGGGCAGGACCTAAACGCAATTGCATGTATACTTATAAGCGAGGCAGAGGAAGATTTGGACACCAACATTTGGAGGAGAAGCCATCAACCATGAAGCACAAATTGGAATTATGCAGCCATAAGCCAAGGAATGCCAGCAGCCACAGAAGCTAAAAGAGGCAAAAACCAGATTCTTCCCCAGAGCAGAGCTTCTGGAGAAAGGACAGCCCTGCTAACACCTTGATTTCAACCCAGCAAAACTGATTTGGGACTCTGGCCTCCAGAACTGTGAAAGAATAAAAATATCTGTTGTTTTAAACCATCCGATTTATGGTCATTTGTAATCACAGTCATAGAAATAAATACAAGAACCACTTATCACTCATAACCAATAATTCTCTTTCAATTATCTAAGACTTAGTCCACAACTCTTGTGCGCTGGGTGCTATGCTATGCCCAGGGCTATAATGTTACCAAACATAAACCGCCCCTCCCCTTCCAGAGCTTCTGGTCCAGTGTGAATCAGGTAGTGAAGCTGGGACAGAAGCCTGTGCCTTATTCATGCAAAACATGAACTGCACCTTTTCAGAGTAAGTAGGTGGGCTTAAAGCTCTGAGTTTTTCCACCAGGTCATTGCTTATACCGTTGTGCGGGGCTGAATGCCTGATCAAGCTTGTCCATAATATTATAATTGAGGGTATTTATTGGTTGCCTACTTTGCCAACAGCTTTTTACATGCATTGTGTTCCAATTCTACTCCTAGATACGATTATTCTTATTTTATAAAAAATGATAAAATGATAAAATATTTACATTTGTTTAACTTTACTACCATTATAAAATGACACGGACTGCAGGCGGAAAACAAACATAATGTAAACCAACATAAAACTTAGAAAGTTTTTTTATAAAAGTTATTATTATTAAAATTAAAAATCCAGAAACATGATAGTTCTGCTTTCATAAAAAAAAAAAAAAGATCCAGGGACGCCTTGGGTGGATCAGTCGATTAAGCATCCAACTCGTGATTTCAGCTCAGGTCATGATCTCAGGGTCATGAGATCAAGCCCTGAGACAGGTGTCAGGCTCCATGCTCAGTGTGGAGTCTGCTTCAGATTCTCTCCCTCTGCCCCTTCCCCCTGCTCTCTCTCTCTCTCTCTCTCTCTCTAAAATAAATAAATCTATCTTTTTAAAAAATCCAAATATGCTCTTAAGATTTTGATAGATTTAGTCATCATAGTTGTGAGTCCAATATTAAGTTCCAGAATAGCCAAAGATACTCGTGTTGATTCTCTAAGAAAATTGCTTTGTGATGATAAATTATGATTGGATAACTTCAGGATAATTATTAAATAACTATTCTGGTAATAAGCAAATATAGGCTAGAAATTAAATACAGTTAATCACAAGTCCTCAGACTAATATACTAAACTATTTCAGCTTAATATGGTAAGTTATTTTGGCTAAGTTCAGGCAATAGTCTGAAGGGTGTTTTCTTTTGTTAATATAATTTCCAAGGAACAAAGTATTATTTAAATGTGGATAATAATGTGGTGTATTTTACATGCTGCATGCCTTCAAGAATAGAGCAAATGAATACCAGATCTTAATAGATTATTTGAAAGAATATACACATAATTGCAGTGGGTATGTGAAGTGGGAAGGGTATTCACAAAAACAGGTATCAGTTCTGATGGTTGGAACAATGCTATGAGGTTAAGGAGAACATTTTCTCTAAAATTCAAATGGTTAGCAAGGAAATTCCTCATAAGTTTATGGTGATGATTAAGTGAAAATATTCTAGAATACTGCCTGGAACATGTCAAGAGCTTAAGAAATATTAGAAAGTATTAGATTATATAAAATTGTAATTTAATGTTCTTGTTAGAAAAAAATATTATCTGATATTAGTAACTGACATATGAATCATCCAATGTAACTTAAGACAATGCTTAGTGTGGTTTAGATTGTTCTCTAATGGACCATCTGGCTTGTCCTCAAGAGCCATGAGTTTTTAAATTAGTTGAATCAAGTTTAAAACCTAGCTGCACCTTACACCAGCTGGGTAATCTTGGGTGATTTTTTAGACTTTTCTCATTATCAATTGGATCATCTTATCTATATTGACGACTATCTCTATTATACAGCAACACTGAGGGGATTAAGTAACAAAGAATGGTACAGTGCCAACGGAGTACCCTAGGAGTTCGATAAGTGATAACTATTAATAAGTAATAATAATAATAATTAACAATGGCAAAACATCTAATCTTTAGTAGAAATGCCATATACTTATTGGTTAAATGAATGGAGGGACCTTTAAAACTAAACAGGTTACAATTTTCAACCAGCAGAGAATATGATTTATGCGTTGTACTTTATATTTCCCACAGCAGAGAACACTGCAAGAGGCCCATACAGGGTTTTGACAAGCACTTGTTAAAATGCTTTTTACCCCAGGCTTTTCTCTACGATCTGACAAGTGAGCACACCACTTCATAATCTCCCCACAGAATCTTAGAGCTGCAGGAGACCATATGGGTGAAGTCTCCTAGTCTTCGATCTCAACCAGTGCAGAAAATCAACCTGCAATATTTCTGACAACAATTAGCAACATTTTGGTTGAATGTTTTCATAATTATGGACTACCACTTCTCAGTCTATTCCTTTTTTAAAGAGATGGCTCTATTTTTGAAAGACTGTTAATATGTTTGGCAAAAATCTGATGCCTTCTAACTACTTTCCTTTGGCCAAAACATATCACTTTGTGCATATTTATTTTACAGGAATTACCACATTGCATTATACATTTTCTTTTTCTATGTCTTTCCTTGCTAAAAGACTTAATACTTTTAAGTGTTCTACCAGGTCCGGTTTTGTTCCCAAACCATATGACGTACTTGACATACAATAGATATTTAATAATTTTATTGAATTGCTGAACACAGCATTCTTCTTTTTGAAGCCACATAAAACAGTAAACTCCTTGTTTTGCATGACAGATTTCAAATTATCATATATTACTTTCATTGTTTCTCTTTCAAAATAGCATTTACAACTGTTTCTAATGTATGATTCCAAAATCTATTTCAACTACTATTCCTGCCATATGCTTTACTTTTATTATTCAGACTTCATTTTGAGTGACATCAAAAATTTTTAATAAAAGTGGATCAAGGAATATTTATTGAATGAACTGAAAATGGCCACCTTGGTTCCATGAGCCTTTAATTTAGCTTTCTTATTTTCAGGAAATGCAAGCTTATTGAAATTTTGTCTTGTTTGTAGTATTAGCAACATGATGATTTAGGAAAATAATGAAACTTCTCTTGAAACAAACAAACAAAAACCCTCAACATTTTTCTCTATTAACATAAATATCTAAATAACTTTATGGCAGCCAAGAAAAAATATGAGTGAATACATACTGTTCAATTTTGTTTTGTTTTTCTCTCCTGTTATTAATTCTGTTAATAACATAAAGAGCAGGAATAATAACAATAATACCTGATAGACTATAAGTATGATTAAATGAATTATTACTTGTAAATAGTACTTGGCACATTATAGATACTATATACAAAAGTAATAACAAGTAATAAAATCCACCAAATACTCAAGCATAGCACACCCACAAGAGCATGCCATATACATAAAGTTGAGCTCTTTCCACTTTTCAAGTAATTGGGTAAAATTGTTTTAATTTACATACTCATCTATTTAATAGATACCTACTAATAGATACTTTTCCTATAAATCTATTTACTTATTTTCCCATGAGTTTGTTTCAACATTGATATAATAGTAATAAATGCATATAATATATTTTACTCCAAAGTGTTCCTAAAATAGAATACATAGTTTCTTATAAAAGAGAATGTTGATTATGACATGAACATAATAGAGTACAAAAATTCTTCACAAAGTATTAATAAACAGAATTCATAAATGTGCAAAAATTATATATAAACATATATATACACACGTACATAGATATGTGTGTGTGTTGTGTGTGTGTGTGCGCACATGCACCAAGGGGTTTATTTCAGGCATGCAACGTTGGTTCAGTATTGGAAAACCAATCAGTGTAATCTATTTTATTAACAAGGTAAAGAAGAAAAATCACATGACTATACTGATACATAATAAAGCTAGTGACAAAATTCAACATTAATTCACAATAAAAACTCTCAGAAAAATAGGAATATAGGAGACTTCTTCAATTAATACAATCATCCACAAAAAAATCTACCTTAATGTTATTTTAAATGGTGAAAGAATGAATGCTTTCCCATGAAGATTGGGAATATGACAATTTGTCCTTTCTTACCACTCTCATTCAATGGGGCTAGAAGTTCTAGGGTAATAAGGCAAAAAAAGGAAAGAAAAAGGATACAGATCAGAAAGAAAAACATAAACAGTCACTCTTTGCAGATAACCTGATGGTCAATACAGAAACATAAAAATCAGCCATATTTTTATATACTGGCAATGAAAACATGGACACTGAATCTAGTAATAGCACACCATCTACAATCACCCAGAAAATGAAATACTTATGGGTACATCTAATAATATATACAGGACTCCAATGTTGGAAACTGCAAAGTTCTGATGAAACAATTGAAGATCTAAATAAATAGTGAAACATATGTGTTCCTGAATTGCAAGACTCAACATAGTAAAGATGTCAATTCTTCCCAAATTGGTAACAGGTGTATATAATTCCTATCAAAGTCCCAGCAAAATTATTTTATAGTTCTAGACATGATGATTCTAAAATACAAGCTGTTTAGAAATTGAAGAGAATGAGAATGGGAGAGTTTGGCAGAATATTAAAATGTTTAAGTATTTAAAGTGTTATTCTCTGGAAGAGGGACCAAATGTGTTCTCAACGTCCACATGATATGGAACTAGACTTCATAGAAAAAAATATATGTAAAATTATGTTAACTTAAAGATATTGTTCCTATGTCAATCTGTGAGTTTAAAGACAGGGCAGACTTCCCCATCAATGGGGAAGTTCATTTGTATGCCGCCTTGCAGGAGAATGACAAAGGGAATTTGAGCATCAGATCAAGAAGTAGACTAAATTTGACTAACTCAACATAAGTCAATAAAATTACAATGACATAAAAATATTCACAATGGGGGGGAAGTAGACCAATTTAATTCTAAGGCTCTTCCTACCCAGACATTGCATTTTTTTCATGATTTCAGGTCAAAAGGGATGTGGTACCCCTACTTTAGAACTGGACAATTTGAGATTTAGAAGAAATAAGTACATAAATTGGTGTTGCTTAAAGCATGAAAGGAACATTATAAAATAATCATGATTTCTCCATTATGACTGAGTTCTCAGCAAACTGTCATACATTCTTATACAAAAAGAATTCCAAACATTTTTTTTCCAAGTTGTATTTTCTTCATCTTATTTGAACCAGCAGAAAGAGTTTACATCTACTTGTCTTTCATGGCCAATGCCTTTCATGGGCTTTTCAGTGGGATGTTTGTGCTACCTGCTCACTCCATGGCTGGCTTCTCATGTACCTTATGCAATAATATAATTTTCTTATCATTTCATTTGATATCATCCTTTATGGCTACCAAATTGTTCTTTATGGACATTTTGTATTATTAAATTTTCTTAGGAAATATATTTGTAAACAGGCTATTTGATTAATGAGTATAACAATTATTACAGTTCTTGCCTAGGTATCTATTGGGTTAATAACTGAGTATCAATTTGACGAATTGTGTTCTAATTTATATTTTTCCTCAAGAGGCCTTATTTGTGGACATTCTGCTAACTTGCATTCCATTTAAAACTCTAAAAACTGGTCTTCTAAAAATTTGGCACTGTAAGAAATATTTTTAAAGCAATATATGTACTGCTAAATTAGGATAGGAACAATTGAGAATAAAAGGTAATCTCATTGCCACGACTGCTATGAATTACATGGCATAAAAATCAGTAGGCACATGGGAGAAATAAAGACAAGTATCATTAGTTGACACAGATAACAGTAAAGAAGTTAACCTCAATTCTCCATGGTAATATAATCATCCATTACATTTTGAGGTAGAATCTTCACACTATACATCGCATTTGTTAATTTTTTTCTTTTTATTTTAAGAATATTTTAGCATTTCCAAAAAATACCATTTTCACTTAACATTGATAAAACATTAAAGCAATTCACTGTAATTCTTCTGATTGCTCCTAATCAAATACTCAATCTTCTTATAACTTTACAAAAGTGAAAATCGAGAAAAATTTCAACTTTCACTTTCCAAATATTTTCTCCCAGGTTGCTCTCCACACCACCACACCTCTCCAAATAACTCTTAGAGGGGTAAAAAAAAAAAAGAAGAAGAAGAAGAAAAAGTAAAAGAAAGGAAAAGAAAAGAAAAGAAAAAAGAAAAGAAAAGAAAAAAAGAAAACTTACATGGAATTTATTGTTCATTTGGATGCCTAGCGAAATGCCAACTGAATTCCTTTGTTCAGATATTGTTTCACTGTCAATTGTTTATCTATCGAACACACTTGAAAGCAGAACAATGTATTTTAGCTCTCTTTTTGCTCCATAACTGACCTTATATTCATCTAATGAAACCATACCCTCACCCCCAAGCCATCAGTCCAACATTAATAAGCATTTATATCTAACTAGGTCTTCAAAATGTCTTCATGCACTGCCCCAATTGTGTTTCAAAAGCTCAGGCTTTATGCTTTGGACTCTCAGACTGTAAACTAAAGAAGGGTATTTAAAAGGGTCCTGTCAGCTTGTCTGGTCTTACTTCTGATTTGCCTTAAAATTGCTGTAATTGAAAGGGAAACTGTTAGATGCACCATAACCCTCCCATCTTTTTGTAATTTATGAGGGAGAGATGAAAATAGTGTAAAAAATTATTTCCATCCTAGAAAGTAGCAAACACTTAACCTAGTTTTTATCTAGATAAGAGACTGTTTGTATACTGAAAACTGTCATCCTGTTTCTTTCTGAAAAAGTTAATAATCTAATCATTCCTTCCAGTTTTCTCTTTATTCTAGTGTTCACATATTATTGGATAGAATTGCTTTCTGAAAAAAATACAATTCACAAATTTACAGGCAAAAATAACCAGATTGATAACCCTGTATCTCCTTGTAGTCACTTATTTTATCCAAAAAGATTTGGCTCTACCTTTCATGTTTTTTTTTTTTTGGATAATAATAAATTACACAAAATACATAGATTAATTACCAAAGAAATTATGACTCAAAAGATGGAGTCCATGCATTTTTAGGTGGGAAGAAAGGACAACAAACAAAAATAAGCTGAAATCACAAATTCTGATTATGTAGAAAGGGAGAAAATAAAGATGGGAAGGGAGAAGAAAGGGAAGGAGTGGGAGAGTGGAAAGTTAGAGAAATCAGAGAAATAAATATAGTACTCAGAGAAAAGTGAAGGCATGGTGTGCTTTCTTCTCTAAGCCCAACAGAAGCCTGGAGTCAATCAGAAGTCAGCAACTCTGTATCTTCAGTCTCACCAGAGCTTAGATAGGAAGTTCACACAAACAAGAAACATTAACTCAACCAAGTCCTGTGGTTCACCATCTAGGTGACCAGCCCACAGTAGGGGAGTGGTAATTTGATTCATTTAAACTCTTATCTAATTTCCCTAATTGATCCTTAAGTACAGACTAAACTTTCTTTTGGGACATATTCTCTGAAGTCTTCCCCCCAACCCCCACAGAAAGCAACAATAAAAGCGTGCTTAATACTTAGCAAAGACAGCTGAATGAAGCAATATACAGAGGATGTTTCAAGACCTTACAGATAATACATTCCTACTAGTCTACACTGTTTTGGTTCCCATTGTTTGATTTTTACTGCTTCTGCTTATTCACACATAATTGCAGTGTAATGATATTAAACACTCAGGAAGGTTGTAAGAAACATCCTTAGATAACTCAGTGTATAAAGAAATGCTGTTGAGGAATGAGTTTCAATATATTAATATAAATTCTTATCATGACCCATGGGAAAAACATGTTCAGTATCAGTAGCAGCAATAGTACTTTTCCTAGGTAATAATTTTCATCCTTTGGATTCTGAGAATCATGTAACTTTTATATTTTTCAATTTATTTTGGATACTACGAACACTAAACCAAATTGGTATCTTACAAATAGCAAATGCACAAGACATAATGGCACATTTTTGGGTAATAATCTCAGTACTGGCTTCAGTAATTCAATATTGAGCTAACTTTTGTGGTTGCCAAGCTTATTATACAGCTCAGTTGCATATAAATTGGAGGAAATAAAGGCATTGATTAGAGAAAGCAGAAAGGTAAGGTGAAAATGAGATATTTTGGCTGAATGATTCTGGCCTAATCAGGTTCTGTTTTTGTTTTTTTTTTTTAAGATTTATTTATTTATTTGAGAGAGAGAAAGAGAGCATGTGAGCGGGGGGGGGGCGGGGAGGGGGCACAGAAGGTGGGGGAGAGAAAGAATCATCAAGCAGACTCCCCACTGATGGTGAAGCCAGACACAGGGTTCAATCCCAAGACCCCAAGATCATGACCTGAGCTGAAATCAAGAGTCGGCCACTTAACCGATTGAACTACCCAGGCGCACCATGTTCTCAGTGTTTAAAACTTATCTTTATTCTGATCCATTTTAAACCAGTTTAGAGAATCAAAATATGCTTTTACACAGTTAGAAATGTGTATGGCTGAAAGTAACAAAAAGTTATATAAACATGGACTTTCAAAAAATAAGCAATTTTTCTTATGCAATATCAAGTTCAGGGTTATCTGGTACAACTATTTCAGGAAGACTTAATATTGTGGAATCATTTGTCTTCCTGACTGACAATTTTTATGAGGTTTCAGAATGATTACTTGATTCCAGGTATGAAATCTAAATTTTAGACAGAAGAAAAAAACAAAGACAAAAAAAGATGCCTTCTATAGGGACTTCTTTCCGGTGACCAGAATGGGGCCATTAAGCCACCTATAGATGCAAAAAGAAGCTGGGAAATAAAGTATTTTGAATGTGTATCTCCACGAAGATAAAGGAGAAGAGAATTAGACTGGGTATTGAATGTGCAAAAAAAGGTACATGTTATATTTTACCTTTATATTATTATAAGATACTTATTATTTGGGTGATTCTTGACATGTACCATTTTTAAGTCTTAAATTTCTTCCTATCTGTAAAAGGATAATAATGTCTACTTTGAATAAATCTTGTGACTATTAAATGAATAATAATATTTGAAGGTGCCTGGTATATAATACAACCTTAATAAATGTATTCAAGCAGAGACTGAGACTATTCATTTAAAAATAAAATAAGCCAAAATTAGAAGGAGACAAACCATAAGATTCTCTTAACCATAGGAAACAAAGTGAGGGTTGCTGGAGGGGACGTGGGTGGGGGGATGAGGTAACTGGGCATTACGGAGGACATGTGATGTAATGAGCATTTGGTGTCACATGCAACAGATGAATAACTGAACTCTACAACTGAAACTAATGATACACTATATGTTAACTAATTAAATTTAAATAAAGTAAGTTTAAAAATAAAATAGTTGATTTTATAGAACAATTTCTAAAGCAAAGAAATCTGGGGGAAAAAGCATAGTCCAAAATACAAGCACTATTCTGTGCCATGTACAAAACTAAGTATTTTACACATTTCATGTGTTGTCAGTAATTTAAGAATTTAATATACTACAGTGTGCTTTTCTGGATAGTATGACTAATACATAATAAACTAAAATATGCTCACTTCATAAGAATTTAAAAAATCGGGTGCCTGGGTGGCTCAGTTGGTTAAGCGAGTGCCTTCGGCTCAGGTCATGATCCTGGAGTCCTGGGATCGAGCCCCACATCAGGCTTCCAGCTTGGCGGGAAGTCTGCTTCTACCTCTGACCCTCTCCCCTCTCATGCTGTTTCTCTCTCTCTCTCTTTCTCAAATAAATAAATAAATAAAATCTTAGGAAAAAAGAATTTAAAAATCAAGAAAAACACAAATTCATATTTGTGGATTCGCTGTTAACATTTAGGGAGTTAAATATAACAATGATACAATATTCCCTTTTTCCATTGTTATGCTTCATTTCAGGAGTTGTAGAAAGCTGTGCCATGTCCCTCTGGGAAGAGAAGAAATTCTAAAGAGCACATCATGACACCGTGTTTCAGAAGAGAAAAATCGGTTCCTGAAAATATATCATGAAATCAATATATTTCCACAAGCGACCAGCTTAATCACCCAACCCTCCAGTGAAAAGAATTCCAATCGAAATGCTGTACTGCTTTTCTGTCTTCAAAACTCAGAGTCTGCTCAACAATACATTGACCATTTTATAGAAGTAAGTAGATCTGGAGAGCTGTGCATTGACTTGAAAGGAGAGCATTGCAAATCTAGCCAGAAGGCTGCATTGCCTGTGCTTGAAAGTAATCAATAAAAAAAAAAAAAACTGTATTCATAGTTCTATCTATTTATTTCTGTCAGATGTATCATGGTGATCCTTTACATTTGAAGAGTGGCATAAATATAACAAGAATAAATTTTCTACCAGATAATGGTGCTATCTGACTTCACACACACACACAAAAACTCTCAAAAGTTGCGATTTAGTGTTTTGTCAAAAATAAAAAAAAATCTTTTTCTACTAGAATAGATGCCAAGAAAACACCATGCAGCTTAGAGGGAGATAATACGTATATGAAATATTTAAAGTTCTCTTTCAAATAGCTCTTACTCAAGATTTCTTTCACTGTGTTCTAAGAAACTACTTATTAGAAACAGAAAATACCATTTCCCCACTTTTCCTTCTCAGAAAAACAGGTGAAAAAAATGACGATAATAGCACAGCTAAAAGTGAACTATCACAATTCGCCTGTGCACTTTGTAAAGCAGAAGTACCCTCATCGCATCATTCTTTCTGTGAGAGATGCACTCCCACCTCTTCCACATGACACACAAACAAACTAACAAAAAACCCAACCTGTTCTCATTTCTGAAATTGGTCCAGAACTATCACCTAGCTATTTTAGGTGAAAGACTCCCCTCTAGGAGAGTGACATATGGCTCACAATGTCCTCCATTTGGATCCATCCGATACAGATGATGATTGAGACAATAACTCTTGTTTCTTTATCAGAGTTGTGTCTCTTCACTCTGTCATACTTCTGTGTCATCGTGTACTGCTACCCAGCTGAGTCTATTTATTATTCTATCTATTTTAAATTAAGCCACAAAGTTTGTAGGTCTCTAACTCAAGGTTTAAGACTCAGTCACATAAATAATAGTAAATGCTTTCAGTAATTTTTTACATTGGTTTATATTCAGTTTATACATTTTATCGGAGAGTTAACTTTTCATTTTTAATTCGTAACATCTTTGCACCAAATTAATGTGGACAAGCCCTTCAGAAAAAAACATGATGCATTACTTTTATTACAGATATCAGTTCTGACATGGTCCCAGCTTCTGACCTTGGGCAAGTTGCTTAACCTCTCTCTATGTCTTAGTCTCTTCAATAGTAAAAGTGGAAATAATGGTAGCATCATTTTTATATGAAATAATATTTGTTAAAAATAAGACAACAGGCCCTAAATTAAGTAGCTTATGTTAAGCCCGTGTCACCAAATTATGATCTAATTTAATTACAGTTTGGGGTCCCTCCGAAATGGAATCTTAAGCCAGCCAATCAGAAATCGCTAATCAGCGTTAGGTAAGTATTGGCCTGATAAACCCCTGCCATCCTCTACAGGGAAAGTGACCTTGAAATAACCAACTCACTTTCCACCTAGCACAACTTCCTTGTTCCTCCTTCCTTCTGCCTACCGAATCTCTTGCCTTGTGTAGTTTTCTGGCACTCCTGTCTATCTGCTGGATTGGATGCTGCCGATTTGTGAATTGCTGAATAAAGCCAATAAGATCTTTAAAATTTACTCAGTTGTTTTTTGCTTTTTAATATATTATATATCATCATTTTTGAAACATTATCATAGGTCTTATTAGGAGAGTATGGTCTTTAAATGTTTAATCCTATCATCAGAAGGGAAAAGAGCAGGAATCCTCCACAAGAAAGAGCAGTTATATCAAAGGCAGAAAAGCTTTATGTGGCTTATATATCAGAATTCTTTTTTTTATTCTTTTTTTATTTGATTATGTTATATTAATCACCATACATTACATCATTAGTTTTTGATGCAGTGTTCCATGATTCATTTTTTGCTTATAACACCCAGTGCTCCATTCAGTACGTGCCCTCTTTAATACCCATCACCAGGCTAACCCCTCTCCCTACCCCCCTCCCCTCTAGAACCCTCAGTTCGTTTCTCAGAGTCTATAGTCTCTCATGGTTCATCTCCCCCTCCGATTCCTCCCCTTCATTTTTCCCTTCCTGCTATCTTCTTCTTTTTTTTTTTTTTTAACATAAAATCTATTATTTGTTTCAGAGGTACAGATCTGTGATTCAACAGTCTTGCACAATTCACAGCGCTCACCATAGCACATACCCTCCCCGATGCCTATCACCCAGCCACCCCATCCCTCCCACCCCCCACCACTCCAGCAACTCTCAGTTTGTTTCCTGAGATTAAGAATTCCTCATATCAGTGAGATCATATGATACATGTCTTTCTCTGATTGACTTATTTCGCTTAGCATAATACCCTCCGGTTCCATCTCAACTCTTTGCATCTGGTATAGGAGATGTATAGAGAGTTATGGACTAGATGAGAACAGTCAAGACCGGTTCAAGAGATGTTCAAGGATGAAATGATGGTGGACTTTAGGAGATTTGGTTTTGAGACTGCATGCAAAGAAAATTGACCAACGGATTTAAATAGAGGTCGATATGACCATTTTTGTGTTGACAAAGATTTCTTAGAAGCGCATAAGACTGGAGACAGGAACGGCAATTCTTAAACCATTGCAATACAGATAACAGTACAGATGAGAAAATTAAATTGTTTCCAGAGGCACAAGGAACAGGGTGGGAGATGAGAATGGGAGGAGAGATTTTACAGGGCTACTTAGATGTAGGACACGAGTGAGGCAAAGGAACCTAGGGATAAATATCTCCAAAACCTGGGAGAACTTTATGCTGGAAGTTCAGATTTGGGAAACAAATCTGGATCAGCTTATGGGAGCTGCTGAGATCTACCAGAAAGAATATATAGAGTGAGACGAGAGGCCAAACGACAAAGCTAAGAGGAAGTATCTTGACCCTGTCTCTATTATTATTTACTTGTCCAATCCACAGAACAAACTGAATTGGGATAAATAGTAAATAATAATCAGTAAACAAATAGTTTGACACATCTGCTGATAAGATAAAAGAAAAACTCTCATACTAGATATTTATAGGACTGTCTGCCTAACTTAGCCTTTTCTTTGAAGATCTCACCTCACTTCCTAACCACAGGGGCATTACTGGGATACCAGTCACCCTGCTTCTTTAGTTACAGCTGGCTGGTCCAGAGAGATCATCTGATGTGAAACACTTACTTCAACGCCAGGCATATTTTAAGCGTTCAGTTTATGATTCTGTAGAAATTCAGGAAATTAATAAAAAATACAACTACTGGTAACCAAACCAAACCAAGATCAGTTATTAAAAGTAGAAATTGTAAGGATAAAGTTATATGGCCAGAGAGCATGCCATCTGTAGATCTGGGACTTAAAATGCATGATGGAGGAAGACAGGGTTGCAGGAACTGAGGACCATTTCTAAGAGCTCTTTACCCAAAAAAGAGGAGAAAGGGGCTGAGGAAAAGTCTAGAGGAAGTCTGGGCTTCTCAAAAAAACTGGTGTGGTACAAGTTCTGAAAGGCATGCGAAAACTGCCTCATCAAAAATAATGGAAATAGTTTCTGTTTAGGATGGAAAGTTTTAAGCAATGGTAAATTAACAAACCAAAAAGATAGATGAGCCACCACAGATCTGCCTTCAGAAAGCACAGGAAAACTTAGAGGCCTGAAAGAAATTGGAAAGATGATTTCAGCTGAAAGAAGTCAAGTTAAACAAACTAAGAATTTTATAATGACTGCTATATATGCATATGCAAATATGTGATTAAATATTAAAAATATTTATGAGAATATATTCTCATAAGAATATTCTCATAATAATATGAGAATTATTTAAAAAGCTAACAAAATATTTTCTTTGACAAAAATATTTGAAGACTACTACAGGAAGCTTATAAGTTATTGTCTTTTTTTAGTGGTTATTTAGTATTCTCTATTTCTAAAATTATCTTTTTCTGTAAGTTATATAATCATCTTGCTTTTGATGTTTAGAAATATTGTATTCAACTTAATACAAAACATCTCAAGTGAAAATAATAAAAAAACCAAAATATTGGTGTTAAATTCATTAAACATCCCAAAGAGAAAACACAAACCTATTTCATTAAAAAAAAAATTAATTAGTAGAATTCTCCTCTGAGTCTTACAGTTAGTAGACAATCTTTTCTAGACATCGAATGTAGAAGCTGTAAGCTTTTTTTTCATGATTCTTCATGGGAGAAGTACTTAATATTTGTAGCATGAGCACCCCAAAATCTTCCATGTGAGTCCAGTACACATGTAATCAAGAGAAAGGCCATCAAGGTAAATTCAATGTGCTGCACTTTTATATTTATTCTCTTTGTATCCCTACAGAAAGATCGAAACCTTGTATGGGTGTTAGAAATTATATTTACCAGAAAAATAGTTTTGAATAGTAAATGGAAGCCATCCATCTGTTCTGCTTGGCTTTTCTGTGGGCAAATATAACGCATATAGGAAAATAATTTACCAGAAAGCAGTTCAGAATGCTAGATGGAGGCAAAGATGAGGAAATCGAAGACAGTAATAAATCTTGTAATAGCATGTGTGTCCTAAAGAGTAGCACTCTGTTTGGGCAATGTGAAGGAGATGGGAAAGGTGGAGAGAATGATGAATCTACAGATGTGAGAGGTCAAATGAAATTTATTTCAGATATTTTTCACATCTGATATTTGACATATAATTGCCCCAATAAAATAAAAGTTGAACAGAAGAAAATAAATAAATAAATGTTATGAAACTATAATTTACATATCTAAAGTGAAATCAGATTTTAAAAATAATTTTAATGTAAGTTGAAAATCATCATCTGCTAGTTAAAAACAATCAGGGCTGCAAAATACTCCTATTGGGGAGTTCTACATTAGACAAGTTCATGAATGACCACTTACGTAGATTAGAATATTAATGGTGTCCCTAGAAACTGGCAATAATGTTTGAATGACCCCCCACATGGTTCTGAAAACACTGTTTATCGCCAATAGCTTATATTTAATACTAGAATGATGAAAGACCACTTGGGAACAGATGGAAATCATCACCTGACATTAAAAATACTCAACAGGTATACTTTTATAGGAGCAAAATTTAATATATTTAACAAGTCATAAAATTTTATTTGTTAAAGAGCCAAAGAATAACAAGACCTTTGAATGATGTGATTTGGAATTTTAAGAATGTACTCTCTATTTCAATGATACCAGAATACATTGTTTAAAGTTAGAAACACAATATGAGTTTTCCTTTAAGCAGTGATAACATGCTTGCTCTCTATATAAAACAATCCATCTCTATTGATCTTTTGCTTTAATTCTCTAAATCCAATTTCCAAACCCACTAAAGCACAACTTTTATATTACAAGGTATGCAGAACTTCACTAGGCCTAAGATATTTTTTTCTCCTTCTATTTCGACACACACACATGTACACGCACACACACAACTTAGACACAGATTACCATTCTCATTATTTCTCTTCCCCAGAATTTTCAATATATAAAAGTTGCATTGACCACCAAGCTGAGTGATTTAAGTACTTTTATTAGTAAATCGTGGGTATTTAACAAAATTGTTGTAGCAATTCATAAAGAAAACAAAGCTGTCAGTGGGCATACATCATTCTAATATGGCACCACTGAAAAAGAAGATGGGTTAGCTTGTTTTGTTTTGGGGAGTTAAAAGGGTAAGTTAATATATGCTGACAAAGAAAAATCAATAGCACATTGTGCACAAAAGAAGAATCAATCATCATTTCTATAGCCTCTATATTCATTATGACATGAATTTATTGAGGAAAACATTGCATTCAAATATGAATTGAGTTTGCCTCAAAAGTCACTAAGCTCATCAAAAGCATAATCAAGGCCCTTGCTATCAGAATCTTTCAGTGACCCCCAACAATAACATAGCAACCTGCACACAGCGAATAGTGAATTAGTATATTCGGCTGGCTTCAACAGCATTTTGAGAATCATAAATCTTACTCTTCAAATGCCACAATAATAGACATTTCCTTCTGGTGTATCTTCACACATCAATTTTAATTTTATCAAGGGTTCTCTGCAAAATAGCTCCAGCATACACGGCCCTTAAGCTTATTTTTGCTACTTGCAGAGAAATATATGTGCAGGCTTTTGTGCCCATTCTCCATTTTTATTTTGTTTCTGTTTTTGTTTTGCAGTCATCCTTTCTCTGAAATAATTTCTTACCTCTGTAGTAGCACTTACTAATCAGAAATGTTTCACTTTTGGGGCACCTGGGTGGCTCAGATGGTTAAGCATCTGCTTTCAGCTCAGGTCATGATCCCAGGGTCCTGGGATCAAGCCCCACATCGGGCTCCCTGCTTGACGGGGAGCCTGCCTCTCCCTCTCCCTCTACTGTTCCCCCTGCTTGTGCTCTCTTGCTCTCTCTGTCAAATAAATAAATAAAATCTTAAGAAAAAAGGAATGTTTCACTTTCTTAAGAGCACATTTTACATATTTTTCTTCAGAATCCAACTGACATATTAATAAATAAATAAGTAAAAGTGGTGTGATGTGAGGATACAATTCCTGAAGTGAACAAAATTTTTCCGAAATTAAATATACCCAGAATAAAAAAGCTTTTTGAAGAAAAAGAATATATGTTCTATGTGCTTTATATATCTTTTGTGTGACTTTTATTTCCTGGGTCATACATAAAGGTGGAGAAATCAGAGATTCCGGTTAAAGCCCATAATCTCTTGGCTCACACTGAAGGTATAGTTCCTTGGTCCTGGCAAGTTCTCCTTTGGCTTTATGGAGCTAAGATCCATTTGGATATTGACTGGATGTATAAGAAACTCCCATAGGCTTTTCCTTCCTTATTAGAACTGTGGTAACAAATTAAACTGAGCTAACCAGCCACCCCCCTCAGCAACAACGTCTTTTTGAGCCTGTCTTCTCCTAAATTAATGTGACTTAGAACTACTCTGCCAACTCACCATCACTTCTAAGTGCTGTTCTGGCTCTCCGATAACAATAGATCACCCCCGCACCAGTCCGGTTACCACCAAGAAAACTTGAGTAACTGTTTCCACTGATTGGAAGAATGTTGTGCTGTCACATGGGAAACTGCCTTGCCTCAGGATGAGACGCTTCACCCAAAATAGTTTCTTCAAAATGGCTGCAACAGTTTCCAAAGAAATTGCAGAGCTAGCCCTCAAGTTAGAGGAGGGCATGCTGAATTACATATGTGGGTGTGGGCGCGAGCGCGCGCGCGCACACACACACACACACACACACACACACACACACACACACACACACACCCCTACCCACATTTACAAAACAGAGAAGAAGCTTTTAATTAATAAGATGGGCCATAAGACAGGAAACAGAAATCCCAGTACAGGTGATGGAGGACCAGATCAACCTGAGATACAAAAGAAAAGCCAGGCTGGAGCCAGACATCCCCTTAGCTGTAGTGCTGAACACCAGCCTTTAGGAAAAACCAGATACCCAACACAGAACACTAGCTAACCATAGCAGTTTGCATTCTCTTGCCCAGAACATACAAAATGTGAAAAAGAAAAAAAAATGAGAGAAAGAATTTTCCTCTACATTTTCCTTTTTCCAAAGAGACTCCCACCGCAAGGACAAGCTGGTACCGTTCTGCTGCTGGGAGGTCCTCTCCAACTCTGCCGGCACCACACTGGTCCTACTATGGCTCCGTGGCCTAACTGTGACCCCTGCTGACTCACGATGCCCTTTAGGCTTCCAGTGTCCCTTCTGGCCCACTGCCTGAGGAGTTCTCGCTCCAAGCCCGTTGCCGATGTGCCTTAGAACTTAGATTCCTTCCATCACCCCAGATCATCTGCTAGTAGATTTTCCAATGATATAAAGCAATGACTGAAATGAGAGAAGAATCTTTGAAATCAGGGAAGTGACTTGTTAAATATACTATTTAAGGAATATTGTTTCACATTATTGAAGCTCAGTTATTATTATAAAAGAGCGTTGTTATGAGAATTAATGCAATAATATACATAAACCACTTATCTTATTGAAATTATTCAATATTTGGTAGTTCTTAGAATTAGTATTATTGTATAAGGCCAAGTTAATTAATATATCCAAGACCAGCTACTGTATCAAAATCTCCTAGGGGAGAGTTCTACGGTATTTTATTTCAGAATGCTTCAAAGGTAATTTTGAAGGGCAGCCAGGTTTGGGAACTTCTCCTTTGAGATACGATGCTATACTAATGTTTAACTGTGACTTGCCTGAGTTGAAGAATTAGACACAGAACTGCATGTCGTTCTCCAGATATGACACAAGAATATCACCTTCTGATGTGAAAATATTCTACAGATATTAATGGAGCCTATTTTGTGATAATTAAGAGGATCTTACTGTTTTTCCTTATGAAGTTGTTTGTTTGTTTTAATTAAGTCTCTATAATTCTGGGTTGTCCTGTTGATTTTGTTTTGCCAGAATTCAGACTTTGACTTTTTTTTTTACCTATTGTATCTCCTGTTGTTAATTCCTAGAAGTGGTCTGGAGATAAATCATGATTCCTAAATGTGTTGTTTGGCTCTTTCATTCAGCATGTATATGGACAAAGTTGATAAGCACGCACCATTCATTTCTTCATCAAAATTGCTAATGATCATGTTTTGGTCAGAACAGAGGGTACAGTACATAGAAAGAGACACAGTATCTGCTTACTTCCCCCAGTACCTCCCAGGCTGGAACACACCTAAAATATTCTTCTTCAGAATTTAAATATAATTTGTTTACAGAAACGAATGGAAAAGTCCAATTGTACATTTGTTCAATTATGGTCATAAATTTTTGTTAAAGTTGGAAAAGGCTGCTATGCTGCAAGTGGTGTTAACAGATATTGATAAGGAAATGTCCAGAGAACTATATCCTAGTTCAAAAACATTGAAAACGCAAGTGGTAATCTATTCTGGTATGATCCATTGAAATTAGGAAACTAAATCATGCCCCTTGCTCTTTGGGGTCACTGGAAATGCCACTACAGGGAAAGGAAACAGAAAGAAAAAACTTAAATTCATGGAATTTCAGTGTTGTAAATCACCTTGGGTTGGAGACCAATTTCATCATTTTACAGGTGAGAGAACTGAAGAAATGACTTACTACAGATTGCATACCTAAATATTGGCAGAATTAATACTAGAATCCAGTCTTTTGACTCTTAGTCAATATCTTTTTTTTCACTATACTAGGTGATCAAACAAATCTTAGTGGATCTATGACAGTGAACAAATCAGTGGTAAATTTAAATCTATAACCAAGTATTTATTTGTTAACATTTGACAGTGTCCTAAAATATATTATATCTATTATCCAACTTTATTTAAATTCCTATCTTAAAGATACCCAGAATCACAGTAGAAAATCTCGTATGTTATTAGATTTTCAAATTCTGTAACAAAGAAGCTCTGATTAGGATAAGAACAATCCTTTTAACCCTTCACATGAATAAAATGTAAATACCGACCTTCCTGACTTGCTTTCTAAGCAGATGCAATTTATGGAGTATTTTTTGAAAAGCCTCTTTTGAGGAAGATTAACAAATACCTTTGTGTGAGAACCCATGTATGGTAGGTATAGGGTTGAAATATAAATCAATTATTTTCAACCTAACAGTAGCCAGAAACTGTACTGCTAATTAACAAGCTGAACTCCAGAATCCCTTTGCTATTGCCCATTAAAGAGTTCATCACAAATGTTACAAAATCTCAGCATAAGCAAACTCTGGAGCACTGCTATTTAGAGAAGAAGGAAGATGTCCATCTGGTTGGGATTATTAAAAATTCAAGTATGAAAGAAATGAAGAAAATGTTCCTGGGGAGACACATTGTCACATGCATTCACAGAAGGGCTGCACTGACATTTAGCAGAAGGTTATCTCAGTGCCATAAAATAAACTAGTGGAATAAGCTAATGGTCACGTAGGCAGAGCAGCTATGATTCCTCAAATACATAACAGAGTGGTGTCACTGTGGCCACAGCTACATATCTTAGCTCATGCGAGGTTTTTAGCTAAAGCGAGGACAAATAAAAGTCCACACCCTTCTCCTACTGCCTCAGGCAATATTCTGAATATGATCAACCTGAACTACTAATCTCCAGTGTTTCAGAGACAATCATGCAGCCATTTTGTTTTAAACAGAGAGCTACGTCGAAAACAAGCAAATAAACAAAACAAATTCAGAATCTGTAAAGGTAAGGTAGTTAGACTTGCTCCTGAAATGAAGACACTCCGGTCTTCTTAGTGTTAAGTTTATTCACAACTTAGAGGAAGGTTAGAGCTACTCTCAAAGCCAAGTATGTGCTCATAAATGCACTGCAGGTCTTCTGAGGAAAGAGTTCACACCAACACTTGATTTCAGGTGGAGGTTCTGCCTGACACAGGTGAGAACACAACCAATTTAGGCCTGGAGAAGAGACGGCCCCACAGTGTAGTTCATGGGAAGGGGCGAGTACTGGTGTGGAGATCACGGGCATTTTCTAGCTCTGTAGATTCCCCTCCTGCATAGCTTTGCCCACAGATCTATCTCAGAAGCGTCCAAAGCCAGGCCTCTTATTGATGTTCTTTCATTCACACTTGTTTCTTTTTACCCATTTGCATTGCTCACCATTCCTCCCACCCACCTGATTCTATCCATCATTTGAAGTTTCACTTCAGAGTATACCTTCTCTCAAAACTTACTCTAAACACTATCACCCATAATACTCTCTCCACTGAAGCCGTAAGACTTAATTCCAGTATGTCACTCATTTGGCGCTTGTATTGTTACTGATATATTTATGTACGGGTCATTCTTTTTCAATCAGGCATACATCTTGTGACATTAAAAGTCATGTTCCATATTACTTTTTTCACTTTGGAGTGGTTATATTTTATAAGGGAAGAAAACCTCTCTTATTATACGAGTTCAGTGAAACTTTGTGAATTGACCTAGGATTTAACTACTCTGATGGAGCCATTCTTTCAGACAAACCTATTCTTGGCTCCAAATAATACCGCATAAAGGAATTTAGTGAACACAGTGAATACATAGGTTAGGTGTAGTATGTATTTTCTCAATACATAAAAACAGACTTAAAACCTAAAAAATCACATACTATCTTATTTTATAAGTTAAAATTAAATAAGAAGCTAAGCTTTTTTTTACTCATTCTAGCTCTACTTGCTCTGCAAATACAGAGTTAGCATTCTGACAAAGAATTCTAAAAATGTATTCCCATCAATTCCTTGAGCAAAGCAACTCCAGGTTATTCCAGAACACATGATAAGTGTGACTTTGACTCATAGAGAAAAAACTATGGGATATATCAATATACATTCCCTAGCTTTCATTCAAAAGGAAAATGAACACTGTAGAGATACCATAATAATTTTAAAATATCCAACTTAAGTGCAATAACTTTAATTATGACTTTTGGCAACATTTATGGTCTCTTTATCTATTTTCCACCAGAAAAAAAAAACATTTTTTCTCTGTCTAGCATATTAATGACATCCCAAGTTTTGCTATTTTAAGCCATATACATTGCTGAACTAGCTACTCATTGTCACCCTCATTTAAATATTGCTTTAGCCACTTCAAATATGCATGTCACTCAACAAAAACAAAATTATCAAAATTGAGTACTGCAGCAGCTTACACAGTGTTGCTGTGGTGAGGCACGTTTACAGTAATTATCCACACAAAGCAGCAGGGAGGATTATGGATTGGTTAAGTGCATTTCCACTTCTACTTGGCAATCTAATACTATGCCTTACCTTTAAGCAAAGGACGTCTTTAATACATTACCAACGTTCAATCTAAAGTGCCTCACAGAGAAAATGCTATAAAACATTGCAATTATCCTAAACATGGATGCCACACTATTAGATGTTGAGTATTTTTAAATGTGAATCTGTTATGTCTGTCTTAATCAGGGATTGTTACAATAAACATGTCTAAATCACTACAGTTTAGAGAGATATAATTGATCATAATTTTTGTAATGGCATGAACACTACCTAATAGAATGTAAACAAATCCTATCCTTTATCTGGAAGGCCTCCAGTATTCTGTAAACATTATGGAAAATGTTAAATGGCTCTCCTTTGAAAGAAGGGTCTCTATGCTTCTCATTTGTCCTTTCCCAGTATAAAAGTAAATTTGAAAATTTCCCAAGTGATGTTTTGGACAAGATTATCACATTAATTTCCTCCAAAATTGAAGATGCTGTTTCCAGCAACCCTTTAGGTTAAACAACAACAACAACAACAACAAAAATTTAGATGTCTACATTCAGTGTCTCTGCTCCTCCCCACTCATTCACTCCATGCCCCGCTCCAACCTGGCTTCCCTGCCATTACTACCACCAGATTTTTCTCAGGGCACCAACTACCTAGGCTCCATATTGACAAGCTGTGGACTTTTTCTTGTGTTGAGACTACTTGACTACTTAGCAATACTAAACAGTTAACAAATCCCTTCTTCTTAGAAACCTCCTCTTTTGGAAGATTCTTGAATTTTTTATTATCCACAGGCCAATTCCTTTTAGTCTTCCATCCTGGACACTCTTCCTCAAGCAGACTTTTATATCTATGTGTTCCTCAGAATTCAGTTTCTGGTTTTATTCTACTATCTTCCACCTGTCACTATAATAAAACTTCCACAACTCTATCTTAGTCACTATTATGTACCCTATACTTAAAAAAGATCTGCTCCATAAAGGTGCTCAATAGACATGTGGCATGATTAGATTAATCCATTCCCATGGGCTTAAAAAATCATTATTCTAATGGCTTCCCAGTATGCATTTCAAGGCCTAATCTCTCTATGAGCTGCAGGTTTATAAATGGCTATCTTTACTTGATATATCCCTTAAATGCTGTAGACTTTTAAACTTAACAAAATATAAAGCATGAATTACCCCCAATTTTCTCCTATTTGAGAAATGGTATGGTCATCTACCCTCTTGCTAGGTCTGGAAAGTATGTATCATCTTGGGAATCTTTCACTGGATCAAACTCAGTATAACATATTAGAAGATCCTGTCAATTTGGCGTTTATCTACTGGTCTCCATTGTTATTGTTATTGTTACTAACCTAACCCTGACCGTCAGCATCTTTTGTCTACACCATTGCATAGTCTTCTACCCTGTTAATGCAAAGAACAGGTGAAAAGGAGCCAACTTAAGTTGACAGGACTAAAAGTCTCAAAGGGATTCTGGGATGAAACGTATCTCCTAGGGAAAAAAAAAAAAAGACTGATTTCTGACCCCAATCCCTCTACTTCTTGGACCCAGATCAGTGTCATCCATAACAAAGGAACTTACAAAATGGTAGAATACTATCAGTAAACCACTGAGGAAAAAATAAAAAGAATTTAAAACAACAAACATACACCCATCCAAGGTAGCATTCATCTGGCAGGTAATAATTGCATATATACAAAGATGTAAAGAATAGATCACTCACATGCCCCTTTTGAGGAAAATATTTTTAAAAAATACTACTTCTTGGACAACAATCACTCAGAATGGAATTCTCAAAATAGGAAAAAAAATAGAAGGAAAAGAAATACTATTGATCAATAAACATAGATTAGATAGATAATAAATAAATATGGACATGATTAATAATCTGTGTTTTGACTTAAAAATACTAAATAAGGATTCTTAAAATAGGGAGGATAAATTACAGAAAAAATCTAATAACAATCTAGAACAAATATTATAAAGTATCTCAGGAAAATCTATTGATAAAGGCAAGCAGAACAGTGAGAAGTAAATGCATTCTGGGAATTGATGGAAAGAGAGGACAAAAATTAAAAAAAAGAAAAAAGAGAGATCTACCGGTGGGGGGAAAGGGCATTGTTTTAATATACTGGCAAACTGTGTGTTTCATTATGAGCAATGGGAAAAAGAATATAATCAGAAATAAGATGCAAAAGTATAATAAAACTTACAAAATGACAGGAGAGGTTAATAAAATTAATAACAAGTTGATCAATTCACCAAAAGTTGGCTAAAGAAAATAAAATGAGAACAATAAATGATAAATATTTTAAAAATTAATGAAAAATCAGTTTTATTTATTATTTATTAACTACATAAAATATGAACAAAAATTTCCCATTAAAAGCCAAGTACATTCATATTGTCATAAAAAACATAGCTCTATGCTATTTATAAGTAACACATTTAAAACAAAGTAATAAAAGGGCATTACAAGAAGTGGTTGAATAAATAAAAATTTAATCAAACAAAAAGGACAAGCAACGCTAATAATAGAAAAGGAGGATGTAAAATGTAGAGTTTAACAAGACCCAAATAAACAGGGAAATTTAAAGGCATAATACATATGTCTACACACACAAACACATACACACACACACACACAGATGCCTAAGGTCTGACAGAGCATGAACAGTTCCATAAAATATAAGTAGTTCAGGGTCACTGGTACCATGTGGGGTGATCAAAAGTCATGACATAAGGATTGAAAGCAAATATACATAACTCTCTCTTTTTTTATTTATTTATTTGAGAGAGCGAGAATGAGAGACAGAGAGCATGAGAGGGAGGAGGGTCAGAGGGAGAAGGAGACTCCCCGCCTAGCAGGGAGCCTGATGCGGGACTCGATCCTGGGACTCCAGGATCATGACCTGAGCCAAAGGCAGTCACGTAACCAACTGAGCCACCCAGGTGCCCCTGTATATACCACTCTTAACCTTCCTTAGGTTAATAGGATTCAGCTCTATAAATTACTACTTATGAGATCAGAGCCCTACTAGCAAAAATATTAGCTTATATTTTAAATAGCCACATAGTGTCAGAAGGTGAAACCCTTACAAAAAGACCATCCTGAGATTTTTACTATGTCACAGTGTACCTTTTTTAAGATTATAGGTTCAAGCCCTGTTCATTTTTGACATACCACATTAACGAGATAAAATATTAACTAATTTACATTCTAATGTACTTCTGGCAGAAGAAACTTACTCTATTTCAAATAGCCAAAAAATTGCTAAATATAGAATACTGGAGATTATCAAAATGCAAAGATTTCCAGTAATGTTAACTCAGCCATGTTAAACATATTGTAGATTTTATATCTCTCATGTAAGTACCACTTAATATCCATATTGACAAGTTATGATAGAAATGGCTGTAGAGATTTAGAAAATTAAGATGCTTAAACTTTAAAACATAGATTGCATAGGTAAAATAAGAAGCATCTAGTTTTTAAGGAAAAATGGCAGTAGTTTGAAGAATTAAAGAGAGCTAAGAATAGTAATATTAAAAAGAATTCTCATTCTTAATAGAATAAGTCACCAGAATTTATAATTTTTCTAACCAAAGTTTAAGCCAAAAATTTACAAACAGATGCTAGGTAGGAAAATTCACTTTCTTCCATAGGCATTGCTCTTCCAAATCGAAATGTGATGTTAAAATAAAACAGGTTTACTTTCCTCAATACCACCTGTTTCTTAGACAATAGACTTTCAAATTCCAATTAAGATTAATTTGGCTTACATTTATTAATTTGATCCAAAATTTATTAGTTTTTCTATTGTTAAGTATCAGAAACTTTTTCCCCCTGGAATCTCTGTTGATTTTATTTCTTTTGAGTTCCTATAGTTGCATGCTATGGTTTTTTTCCATTAAAAAAAGAAAAAAACCCTTTTATAAAAAGCATACTGCAAAACAGTTTGGGATCCAGCAAAATATGTGTGTGTGTGTATATATAAATAAATAAGTAGAGACTTTTTTCTCCTCCTCTTTTTCACCATTGACTCATTACGATACATGTCATGGGAGAATTCTTTCTCTACATAGAAATGAAGTGAAATAGTGAGAAAATTTTAAAAGCTGATTGTTATGAAGTGATAACATGTAGATTCTGAGAGAAAAACCTTTTCTTACAGTTAGTAAGATCTTTTCAAATGTGTCTTCCCTGTTAAAAATCATAAATAATAAGTATAGAACATATGAAAATTAAAAGAGAAAATACTGAAATAAAATTGTTAACTAATCCAACTAGACAGAGATAACCACTACTAATATTTTGGCATATATAACTTATTATTTATCCATTGTGAAAATAGAGAGAAGGAGAAGAAAAAACTTTCAAACTTTTTTTTATGTAATATATTATGAACCACCCGCACAACAAACATGTTAATGATTGCACAACATAGTATCTTAAGATTAATTTATAACATGTTTAACATGTTTAACATGTTTAACAATTGGGGCACCTGGGTGGCTCAGATGGTTAAGCATCTGCCTTCGGCTCAGGTCATGATCCCAGGGTCCTGGGATCGAGTCCCACATCGGGCTCCCTGCTAGGCAGGGAGCCTGCTTCTCCCTCTGCCTCTGCCTCTCTCTCTGACTCTCATAAATAAATAAATAAATAAATAAATAAATAAATAAACATGTTTAACAATCTTTTACTAGCTTATTTTAAAAAATCTCCCATTATAAATAATGCTGCAGTGAATACCCTCATATATAAATCATTAGAAATATTTTAATTATTTCTCCAGGATATAAACTCGAAGTAAAATTGCTCGTCATTAAGTCTTTTGAAAGATTTGATGAATTTCCGTTCTTCATAGCTTAGTTCCACATTTTCAATACTTTCACCAATGTTTACATGTTAAAAATCTTTGCAATTTGACAGATGAAAATATCTCATAATACTGAACTAAGCCTTACATTTGTCACAAATATCTTAAGAGAGAGAGAGCAAATTGTCTTCCACTCATTAAAAAAAAGAACGCTAATAAAAGACATTCAAAATAGAAAAGAAGTAAAACTCTCTATACACAGATGACATGATCCTATACACAGAAACTTTCCAAAATCCACAAAAAACTACTAGAGCTAATAAACAAATTCAGCAATGTTTCAGGGTAAAAGATAAACACAAAATCATCAGTGGTGTTTCTCTACTCCAGCAATGAACAATCCAAAAAAGAACTTTTTTTAAAAAAAAATCCCATTTACAATGACATCCAAAAGAATAAAATACCCAGGAATAAATTTAACCAAGGAAATGAAAGACTTCTACACTAAAAACTACAAAGCATTTCTGGAAGAAAGTAAAGAACACCTAAGTAAGTGGAAAAGACACCCCACTTGCATAGACTAGAAGATTTAATAGCATTATGATAACAGAGCAATCTATGGATTCAATACAACCTTTATCAAAATTCCAACAACCCCTTTTACAGAAATGGAAACATGATCCTCAAATTCATATGGAATTTCAAAGGGCCCTAACTATCCCAAACAATCTTGAAAAAAAAGAAAATGTTGGATGCTTCAGTCTGCTCAGGCTGCCATAACAAAATACCATAAACTGAGTGACTTAAACAAGAGAAACTTATTTTCTCATAGTTCTGGAGATTGGAAGTCTGAGAACAGGGTGTAAATATGGTTGGGTTCTGGTGAGAGTTCTCCTCCTGGCTTGCAGATGGTTGTCTTTTCTGTGTCCTCACATGGCAAACAGACAGAGGAAGAGGGAGAGGGAGGAGCGGTTGAGGATGAAGAGAGGAGAGAGAGAAAGAGTAAGATTTCTGGTGTCTGTTCTTATAAAGGCACTAATCCCATCGTGAGCTCCCCACCCTCATGACTTCATCTAAACCTACTACCTCTCAAAAGACCCATCTCCAAATACCATCACATTGGAAGTTAAAAGATTCAAGGTACAAATTTTGTAAGGTCATGAATTAGTCTATAGCAGCAGAGGGCACACATTTTTCAATTTCAAAACTTACTATGAAGCTACAGTAATCAAAACAGTGTGGTGCTGGCATAAAGAGAGACATAGAGAACAACGGAATAGAATTGAGTTCAGAAATAAACCCATACATCTATAGCCAGTTGATTTTTTGACAACAAAGCTAAGATTGTTCAATGGGGAAAAGACAGCCTTTTCAGCAAATAGAAGTGCACAAGATGAAAACAGAGAAGCTGGACCCATACTCATACCATACGCAAAAATTTACTCAAAATGGATAAATTACTTAAATACAAGAGATAAAAACATAAAATTCAGAAAAAAAACATGAGAGTAAATCTTCATGATCTTGGGTTTGCCAATAAATTTTTAGATATGACACCAAAAGTATGAGTAATAAAATTAAAAATAGGTACATTGGACTTCATCAAAGTTAAAATGTTTGTTCATCAAAGGACATTATCAAGAAGGTGAAAAGACAACCCACAGAATGGGCAGATATTTGCATCTTACACATTTGCTAAGTGTCTAGTATTCAGACTATATAAAGAACTACTTCAACTCAAAAACAAAAGCACAAACAACTCAATTTAAAAATGGATATAAAACTTGAATGGATATTTCTCCAGAGAAAATATACAAATGGCCAATAAGCACATTAAAAGATGTTCAACATCATTATTTATTAGGTAAATACAAATAAAAACTACAATGAGATACCATTTCAAGCCCACTGAGATAACTATAATAAAATTCTTTTGAAAGCAGTAAATAATAGTGCTGGTGAGGAAATGGAGAAATTGGAGCCTTCAAACATTGCTAGTGGGAATGCAAAATGGTTTGGCCACTCTGGAAAATAATTTGGAAGTTCCTTGAATACTTAAAAATAGAATTATCATTTAATCCATTAATTCTACTACTAGATTTCATTGACCTAAACAAAGAGGAAAATGAGGCAAGCTCAAAGAGATGAGTTTATTTGGAATAGCAGAGGGATTGTGATTCAGGATAAGGAAACCGTAACAAGCCACAGGCAAGTCCATTGAGGATTTGGGGTAGGTTGTGTTTATGGGTAGAAAATATAAAGAAGGGGGAGTTCCCCTAAGAGTCAGAATCAAAAATAAATGGAAACGGGCCTTGAAAACTGCCCAAACAGACAAAATCAGTCCAGTTGTACAAACAAAGCTCAATCCAGTGCACTTTCTGAGACAGTTCAATTCAGTGCACTTTGTGAGACCAACACAACCTGGATCATCTCCTGTTCACATCTCTGGAAAAACTTCCCAAGGTTGATACAAGACAACCTTTGATCAACCCTCCACCATCCAAGAGAATTCCAACATTATCAGTTTTCTGTAAATCACACACTTATTATGGGAAATCAGCCTCTTGGCCTTAAGTTTTGTCTTCCTGCAGGTACATGAATGAGATTTTCCATTTTATATCCTCCAGTCCCATTTTAGATTAAAATTCTTTCACATTTCCCCCTTTTGATCAATATCTCTCGCAGAAAGCATCACTGATTAATTTTTTGTATATGTCCCATGGAGCTAAGAAGGACCATCTTCAGGCATCTTTTCTCATGAAGGAGGGAAATGGAATTTCATTTGACCTCATTTGACAAGAGAATTGAAAAATGAAGAATCTCAGTATGTCCCTCTAAGGTGGATGATTTAGTTTACATACATTTGGGAAGAAGGCATTTTTATGGAAACAAAAGAAAAAGGTTAATAGTTTGAGCAAATCATAAATTCAGTTTCTGAGTTTTGGAGAGCAGCCAATTGAGAACGTTTCAAGAGGTGCCAGGTCCAAAGTATCTTCAGATGGAGTGAGGGCAGACAGTGGCAATATGACAGACTTTTCTGGTTTGAGATTTCAGTGTCTCTGGTGAGCCTTCTGAAGGGCCACATAGCAGCAGACATGAAGATTGTCCACACAGGAGCTGCTGTGATTATTTCTCTGAAGTTACTATCAAGTTGTCCAGCTTTAGCTAGCAAGACATTGCGAAAAGGGCAGTTTTAGTTTCATAACGATTCCAAGTCAAAAGAGTGGGAGAAAGTTAAAAGTCTTAGTTTGGGGAGTTCTAGCCACATATTGGAGGAAATTTGAAAAATTCAGAATTCAGTCCAGCTTATAGGTAGAAAGCAAACCTCAAAGATAATTAATAGCACTGAAATCTGATATCCATAAAGGTGCATTATTGAAATAAGTTTTTTTTCTAATCATCACCATTTCTATCAAAGATAACATAGTAAAATTAATCTGTTTGTAAATTAAGTTCAGTCTTAATAAACTTGACTTGATTATTTATGCAAGTGCTGCAAGTGATTGTCCATATAGGCTTTTTTAAAATCTGCATTGCTGAAACTTTTCATAAGGAATCTCAGATTGGCTTTTCGAAGTCTCTTTAGGCTGAAAAGTCAAGTCACAGACTTGTCCAATTGTATCCTGTTACAAGGAGACCAGATTTTTATTGAACATATATAATTATATATATATATATACTGTTAGGAAAATTAAGGATATTTAACAAGAGCTTCCAAATTCTGGAGACATCAGGTGGGGAGTAAAAGAAGAATGTTTTAACTTTTGTGCAAAGATACATTTTCTTGAAAAAGAAAAAGGGGTCTTTTAAATCTAGAAAACAAAACATTAAAGAACAAACAATATTTTAAATGAAGCCATAAAAATTATAATTAGCATTAACAGTTTATCCAGGTTTATGTATTTAATTCTTATTCTCTTTCATCTATTGTTAGCAATTTTATGAATTCATCAGTTTACACATCAGAGTTTTAGAAATTCTTACCTGGCTTAGTGTTATTATCTTAAAACTATCAGAAACCTGTATTCTAGGGTTCTCATCAAGGTCTTTTCCATGGTTTCTTTGAAGATGAAACCTATCTGTAAAAGCATCAGGATAAAGCAATAATTGCCTGCAAATGGCAAAAGACCTAAAAATGACAGTGGTTAAAGGTTAGATGAGAGTTCTTTACAATGTAATTGACAAGGAATTTGGTTATTTCTGTAACATACATTTTAAAATTATGACTGATAACATTATACCAGAACATATCAGAATTTTAGGAATTTGATATAACTTCTGGAATATTTATAAAATACACTTATATAAGTACAATATAAAGACGGCCTAGTGTTACTTTTTATTTGATAATGCTTCCCATGAATGGGTATTTGATATACCAAATAAGCCTAATGACTGTATATTCTCCTTTTATACCGAGAGAAAATTATCTATTTAACCAAAGTGGCAATAAAAGATTTTAAAGGCAAGTAGAGAAGGTAAGAGCAAAATGTAGCTATTAATATTGAGAAAACTAGGTTTACCTAAACAATTAAAGACCTGATGGCAAAGATAACATAAAGCACAAGGAGATTATTCTGATACATAAAGTCTTTGTTTTCTAGGTAGATTACCTAAAAGGTAAAGGAAACTTTTGCTTATGATTTTTTCATTAACAGCAGACTAATAATCTAAGAAAATGTTATGTTTTTAACAGAGAGAAAACCAAATTCTAATTTTGCAGCAATGTGCTTTTGATGGTAAATTTTTTTAAACTTGAATAAATCCATCCCAATCTTAGTTTGATTACACACAAAGTTCCCTTCTCAAGATTTCCCTTCCACAAAACTTCTGCAACTTTTTCTATCTAGGTTTGGTCCTATCTTTTTCCCTTCTTACTCTGAAACGATCAGTTTACTTTAGGACAAAACCATTTTTGTTTTTCTCAGCAAAAGTACACCACCATTCCTCATGCCTTCTTTTTTCAAAAACACACACCCTACTTTCCTTAATTCTTAGAAATAATCATCTGTCTTTTCATCAATCATCAGAACTCTGCTCTTCATTTTCATCACTTTCCCAGAGATCCCACCTCTTAAGAGTCCCGAGCAAGGTTTGTCGCAAGTTCATGGATCTTCTGTGGTCTCCTGTGCCCTCCTAGCTTTGCAAAATAATAAACTAAGGCCTCCAATGTTAAATTTAACATCCTTCCCTCCCATCTGGTCTGCCAGTCCTGACGCCAGTGGAGCAGTGGACACCTGGGCATCCTTCCCTAATCTCAGCTCTTCCAACTTCTATTTGTAATCTTTGCTTTCCAGTGAAAAATAGGAAGCATGTAAATTGTGAATTGTTTGTCATATATTGGGATCCTGTGGTAAATTAGCGAAGTTATAAATACATTTTATAATTTCTAGAAGTATATTTTCTTCATAGTAAATCTTTCAGTGTGGCACAAAACGTTTATTAATAGACCCAAATATCTTTAGTTCCTCTGTAAAGGAAGTCAAAAGTAGATAAATTTATTTTTTAGTAATGTTTCAGTATTTTACTTTTATTTTATTTTATTTTATTCTACTTTATTTGGAGATGACCTAGATACCCAATAAATTTGACTTAACTCATTATTTAACTTAAAAAAACTTCAAAGTTTTCAGTAACCAAAAGATTTAGGAAACTGTTTGCTGAAAAGTTCACCTAGAAACTCTTATCTGGTTTATATCTGTTTAAATCATTTGTTTTTAACAATTATATCTAGGTTACTCTTAAAGATTTCATGATACATTAAAGCAGTTAACCAACAATTTAAGTTATTTTTGTAACAGAGATAATATGAGCTTATTTAATTTTCAGTAAATTTAGGTAGAATAAAATATTATACTTCATGTTGATAACTCTAAGGACATGTCTGTTTTAATTAAACTGACAAACTTAAGCTAACTTTTATTTATCAAAGATTATTCCAGATCATGTAAACTTGAAAAACATTTGGGTTAATTTCTATGTTTCTGAGAATATACTTAATTTATATAAATGCTTGATTTTCTTTAAGCCAGTTAAATGGAGCTCTTTACAAATTAATTTTGTCAAGGGAACTTCTAGAGCAATCTGTACTTAAAAAGGCTCTTTTCTCCCTTTGTTTTTCTTTTAGTTTCTAAGGGCAATGTTTTGAAGTCTATTGCAATTACTATTTAAATTTTTTCCTTCTTTTTTTTTTAAGTGCAGGACAATTGTATTTCCAATGTCATGATTTTTTTATTATATATGCAAATGTCTGAAGGAAAATAGGAAAGGATTTGAGTTAATTTTGAGTTCAAATCAAGAATTTTTTATTTTAATTCTCTCATTTTCTCTCTACTTCTTTTAACAAGCAAAACTGGAAACAGTTTAGCACTAGATAAGAAGGGGAGGTCGAATAAAGGAAGGGAGTTTGAGCAAGGCCCCAGATACCTTTAAAATTTCTTTTTAGTTGTTTATTTGCTTCAGTTAACTTAGAAATAGTATTATACATTTAGAAGCCTCTAGAGCTAATTAAAATAGCTATAGGAAACAAGTTTGAGGAATTTGCAGGTTCCCTATAAAGGGCATTGAAGCTCTAAATTATCTTTAGTAAGGTTGGCCCATTTAGTCAAATATACATATGAAGAGGGACCATAATTTTTGAATGTAAAACTGATGGGGTCCCTGAAGGAAGGATACCAGTTGAGCATTTAGATGACTGGAATCCCATTTCTCAGAGGTTTTACTGAAAGCAAAAAAAAAAAATCTCTAAATAGCCTGATGGGTGTGCTTTTAGGGTTGAGCTCTAAATAGCCTGACAGGTATGCTGTTTGTTTCACAGTGTGCTTTTCATGGGATACTATTTCTCCTGGTGGACGACCTTTGCTCCAGTTGTCCAACCTGTGATCAGGTGTCCCTTTTTGCATGGAAATTCTCTTTCAGTTGGCAGATGACCCACCATAAATATAGTCTGTCCATGCATGACTAACTAATCCTCTTACAGGAATTTTTTTTTGTTTGGTTTGGTTTGGTTTCGTTTTTGAAGTCTCTCATAAGGAGGTGGCGAATGCTCTAGTAGTGTTTATTTGCCCAACTACTCATGACCATGGATATTATTATTATTTTTGGTTTGTTTTCTTCTCAAGAATTATATTGAATTTCTAGTGTGTTGTCAACAAGAAAATAACCAAGTACTCACCAGAATGGATAAAGTTTTTAAGTAGATCCCAAATAAAGTCAGAGCTCAACCAAAAGTGAGGGAATGTAAAGAGGGGGGAATTCAGGGAGAGTCTGTTAAAATCAAAAACAAGTGGAGACCAGCATTGTAAACTGCCCAAGCAGACAAAACCAGGCAAGCAAGTTACACAAACAAAGCTCAGTTCAGCCCACTTCATGAGACCAAACCAACCTGTGTCATCTCTTGTTCATGCCTCTGACAAAACTTCTCAAGGTTGACATGAGACAACCTCTGATCAACCTCCCACTATCCAAGAAAATTCTAACACTATCAGTTTTCTGTAAATCAGGCATTTATGGGAAATCAGTTTCTTGTCTTCCTGAAGGGACATGTATGAGATTTTCCATTTTATATCCTCTGATTCTATTTTAGACTACAATTCTTCCACAGTATATACCCAAAAGAATAGGAAAAAAAGGTACTCAACAAACACATGTACACACATCCATAGCAGTACTATTCACAGTAGACAAAAGGTAGAAATAACCCAAATGCCCATCGATGGATAAATGGAAAAATAAATTGTGGTATATATATCCAATGAAATGTTATTCAGTCAAAACAAATTATGGCATATACTTACAATGAAATATTATTTAGTCATAAAAAGTAATGAATGACACATGCTACAATATAGATGAATCTGGAAAGCATTATGCCAAGTAAAAGAAGGTAGACACAAGAGGTCATATGCCATATGATTCCATTTATATGAAATACCCAGAATAGGCGGAGATGGAAAACAGATTGGTGGTTACCAGAGGTTAGGTGTAGAGAGTAATGGAGATTAACGGCTTAATGAGTGCAGGGCTTTCTTCTGGGATAATAAAAATGTTTTAGAACTAGATAGAGCTGATGGTTGCACAAAACTGTGAATGTGCTAAATGCCACTTAATTGTTCATCTTAAAATACTGGATTTTATGTTATATAACATTCACCTTACTTGAAAAACATAGAAGAGCACTAGACTATGAGAAGTTACATCTTTTACCCAAAATATGAAAAAAAGAAGTAATTTGAGCTCCATACTCAGGCAGTATGACAGGAGATTGTGTACTATTTTTCTTTTGGCTGTCAGACTCTGTCTGTGCCTCTGTTTATTTTTTGTTTTGTTTTGTTTTTTATTGAAAACAATGTTTTTATATACCTATAGAATGTTTGCTCTAAAATCTATCATTGCCTTTAGGGTTTTGCCTTGACAAGATAAGAAAGGAAATACTTGTAATTGTCAAGAGATCCAAGTGATCCAAGATTTCCTGATGCAAGACAGAATTCTTTTAGCCACTAAATAAGTATGCCATCCATTTCTAAAGCTCAAGACTAAAATTTCAAGAGATCTTTAAAAAAGAATCTTAAAATTTAAGTTGTTCAAAAGCAAATTTTATTCAGGGGGAACTTGCATTTACAGTGCCCAGCCAATTGCTAAGATTTGTAAACAACTCAGTTTCTACTGGAAGTAATCAGTCAAAAATTAACCTGAATCCATTTGTTCCCTTCCCTACACTCCAGTCCTGGGTGTTTCAAATTCTTCCATTAGGGTGGCTCTATGGTAACAGTAAGTTTCCACCCAAGATCATCTCCTCAGAAATCATAGATATTTAGTTGGATCAAAGTTTCAAGAAGAGAGAAAGTGCATATTATTAAGCTGTGGGAGGGGGGAAAAAACAAGATAGAGAGGATAATCAATGACAATAAAGAATATGGATGAAGGTCAGGAGCTTAGGGCTGGAAAAGAAAGGTTTGGAATTCATCAGCAGTAACTAACCTTAATGACTCCTTAAGGATTGTGGAGACAATCCAGAGAGACTGTACAGAGCAAGAGAAGAAAAGAAAGAAACATCAAACACCGTGGAGTATTAGTATTTAAGGACAGGGAAGTGAAGGGACACCCTAAATTACATATTGATCTTTGAAAAATACAGGGGAAGAAATAATAGAGAACTCTGACAGAGGCATCAGGGAAATAAAGCAAAACACAAGAGACAAATGGTTCATGCTGTCATCAAGGGATCTAGTAAGATATGAAATAAAAATACACTGAATTTGGCATTTATGGATTAAGTAAGACCCTAGGGAACATAATTTTAGGCAGAAGCCTGATTAGCAAAAAGCAGAGAAGAGTAAGATTCTGAAGGGAAGGAGGTAGGCATGTACCACCCAGAAAAGTAGTTTTCAAAAAAGTTATAAAGATGGGAGAGACCTGATCTTGTGTATATGTGGAGGTAAAATAGATAGCAATGAAGGTGTGACTGAAGAAGACACTTGATAAAGAAGAGATAACTGATAAAGGGAAGTATTAAATAGGAAAGGATACAATATAGAAGATAGGAAGAGCTTAGCCCCTGAAAGAAGAAGAAACTACTGCTTTTGATCTTGAGTGAACAAAGTACATGAGAATAAGTCTCAGAGGGGCACCTGGGTGCCTCAATCGGTTAAGCATCTGCCTTCAGCTCACGTCACAATCCCAGACTTCTGGGATTAAGTCCCACAATAGGTTCTCTGCTCAGTGGGGAGCCTGCTTCTCCTTCACCCTCTGCCTGCTGCTCCCCCTGCTGGTGTTTTCTCTCTCTCTCTCTCTCTCTCTCTCTGTCAAATAAATAAATAAATAAAATCTATACAACAGAAATTTACAGGGACAATCAATAGAAACAAGGACTTCACAGGCAAAATGATGACAATAAATTCATACCTTTCAATAATCACTCTCAACGTGAATGGCCTAAATGCTCCCATAAAATGGCACGGGGCTGCAGATTGATAAAAAGACAAGACCCATCCATATGCTGTCTACAAGAGATTCATTTTAAACCTAAAGATACATCAGACTGAAAGTAAAGGGATGGAGATCCATCTTCCATGCCAACGGACCTCAAAAGAAAGCTGGGGTAGCAATTCTTATATCAGACAAACTAGATTTTAAGCTAAAGACTGTAGTTAGAGATACAGAAGGACACTATATCATTCTTAAAGGGTCTATCCAACAAGAAGATCTAACAATTGTAAATATCTATGCCTCCAACATGGGAGCAACCAACTACATAAGCCAACTGTTAGCCAAAATAAAGAGTCATATTGATAATAATAATATGTTAATTGTAGGACACCTCAATACTCCACTCTCAACAATACACAGATCATCTAAGCAGAAAATCAACAAAAGAAACAAGAACTTTGAATGACATACTGGACCAGATGGACCTCATAGATATATACAGAGAATGCCACCCTAAAACAATAGAATACTCATTCTTCTCGAGTGCACATGGAACTTTCTCCAGAATAGACCACGTACTGGGTCACAAATCAGGTCTCAACAGATACCAAAAGATTGAGATTATTCTCTGCATTTTCTCAGACCATAATGCTTTAAAACTGGAACTCAATCACAAGAAAATATTTGGAAGAAATTCAAACACTTGGAAGCTAAAGACCACTCTGCTCAAGAATGTTTGTGTCAACTAGGAAATCAAAGAAGAACTTAAACAATTCATGGAAACCAATGAGAACGAAAACACATTGGTCCAAAACCTACAGGATACTGCAAAGCTGGTCCTAAGGGGATGGCTTAGGGTGGATGGCTATCCAAGCCTCACTCAAAAAAATAGAAAAATCCCAAGTTCACCAATTAACTCTACACCTTAAAGAACTAGAGAAAAGCCAACAAACGATGCCTAAGAAATGCATTAGAAGAGAAATAATTAGGATTAGAGCAGAAATCAATGATTTAGAAACCAGAAACACAGTAGATCAGATCAATGAAACTAGAAGCTGGTTCTTTGAGAGAATTAATATGATCGATAATCCACTGGCCAGGCTTATCCAAAAGAAAAGAGAAAGGACCCAAATTAATAAAATTATGAATGAAAGGGGAGATATCATGATTAATACCAAGGAAATAGAAACAATTGTTAGAAATTATTATCAACAACAATATGGCAATAAATTAAGCAACGTGGAAGAAATGGATGCCTTCCGGGAAACCTATAAACTACCAAGACTGAAACAGGGAGAAATTGACAACCTGACTAGGCCAATAACCAATAACAAGATTGAAGCAGTGATCAAAAACCTCCCAAAAAACAAGAGTCCAGGGTCCGATGGATTCCCTGGGGAATTCTACCAAACATTCAAAGAAGAAATAATACTTATTCTCCTGAAGCTGTTTCAAAAAGTAGAAGCAGAAGGAAAGCTTCCAGACTCATTCTATGAGGCTAGCATTACCTTAATCCCCAAACCAGGCAAAGACCCCATCAAAAAGGAGAATTTCAGACCGATATCCCTAATGAACATGGATTCCAAAATCCTCAACAAAATCCTAGCTAATAGGATCCAACAATACATTAAAAAGATCATCCACCAAACCAAGTGGGATTTATCCCCGGGATGCAAGGGTGATTCAACATTCGCAAATCAATCAATGTGATAGAACGCATTAATAAGAGGAGGGAGAAGAATCATATAGTCCTCTCAATTGATGCAGAAAAAGCATTTGACAAAATACAGCATGCTTTCCTGATTAAAACTCTTCAGAGTATAGGGATAGAGGGAACATTCCTCAAGTTCATAAAATCCATCTATGAAAAACCCACAACGAATATCATCTTCAGTGGGGAAAAGCTGAGAGCCTTTCCCTTAAGATCAAGAACACAGCAAGGATGCCCACTCTCACCACTATTGTTCAACATAGTACTAGAAGTCCTAGCAACAGCAATCAGAAAACAAAAAGAAATAAAATGTATTCAAACTGGCACAGAAGAAGTCAAACTCTCTCTCTTTGCAGATAACATGATACTTTATGTGGAAAATCCAAAAGACTCCACCCCCAAATTACTAGAACTCATACAACAATTCAGTAATGTGGCAGGATACAAAATCAATGCACAGAAATCAGTTGCTATCTTATACACTAACAATGCAACTGTAGAAAGAGAAATTAGAGAAACGATTCCGTTTACAGTAGCACCAAAAACCGTAAGACACCTCAGAATAAATCTAACCAAACAGGTAAAGGATCTATCCTCTAGGAACTACAGACCACTCATGAAAGAAATTGAAGAAGACACAAAAATATGGAAAAACATTCCGTGCTCATGGTTTGGAAGACTAAACATTGTTAAAATGTCTATGCTGCCCAGAGCAATCTATACCTTCAACACCATCCTGATCAAAATTCCAATGACATTTTTCAAAGTGCTGGAACAAACAATCCAATCAGAAAAGACCCTGAATTGCCAAGGAAATGTTGAAAAAGAAAAACAAAACTGGGGGCATCACGTTGCCTGATTTCAAGTTATATTACAAAGCTCTGGTCACCAAGACAGCAGGGTACTGGCACAAAAACAGACATATAAACCAATGGAACAGAATAGAGAGCCCAGATATGAACCCTTAACTCTATGGTCAAATAATCTTTGACAAAGCAGGAAAAAACATGCAATGGAAAAAAGACAGTCTTTTCAATAAATGGTGCTGGGAAAATTGGACAGCTATATACAGAAGAGTGAAACTCGACCATTCTATAACACCATACACAAAGATAAACTCAAAATGGATGAAAGACCTCAATGTGAGACAGGAATCCATCAAAATCTTAAAGGAGAACATAGGCAGTAAACTCTTTGACATCGGCCACAGCAACTTCTTTCAATATCATCTCCGAAGGCAAGTGAAACAATAGCGAAAGCGAACTTTTGGGACTTCATCAAGATAAAAAGCTTCTGCACAGCAAAGGAAACAGTCAACAAAACAAAGAGGCAACCTACAGAATGGGAGAAGATATTTGCAAATGACACTACAGACAAAGGGCTGATATACAAGTTCTATAAAGAACTTCTCAAACTCAACACCCAAAAAACAATCAAGTCAAAAAATGGGCAGAAGACATGAACAGACACTTCTCCAAAGAAGACATACAAATGGCTAACAGACACATGAAAAAATGTTCATCATCATTAACCATCAGGGAAATTCAAATCAAAACCACATTGAGATACCACCTTACACCAGTTAGAATGGCAAAAATTGACAACGCAAGAAACAACAAATGTTGGAAAGGTTGTGGAGAAAGGGGAACCCTCTTACACCTTTGATGGGAATGCAAGTTGGTACAGCCACTTTGGAACAGTGTGGAGGTTCCTCAAAAAATTAAAAATAGAGCTACCCTATGACCCAGCATTTTCACTACCGCGTATTTACCCTAAAGACACAGATGTAGTGAAAAGAAGGGCCACATGCACCCCAATGTTCATAGCAGCAATGTCTGCAATAGCCAAACTGTGGAAGGAGCTGAGATGCCCTTCAACAGATGAATGGATAAAGAAGATGTGGTCCATATATACAATGGAATATTACTCAGCCATCAGAAAGGATGAATACCCAACTTTTACATCAACATGGATGGGACTGGAGGAGATTATGCTAAGTGAAATAAGTCAAGCAGAGAAAGTCAATTATATGGTTTCACTTATTTGTGAAACATAGGGAATAGCATGGAGGACATTAGGAGAAGGAAGGGGAAAATGAAAGGGAGGAAATCGGAGGGGGAGATGAACCATGAGAGACGATGGACTCCAAGAAACAAACTGAGGGTTTTAGAAGGGAGGGAGTGGGGGGATGGGTTAGTCTGGTGATGGGTATTAAGGAGGGCACGTACTGCATGGAGAACTGGGTGTTATACAAAAACAATGAATCATGGAACACTACATCAAAAACTAATGATATATGGTGACTAACATAACATAATAAAATTAAATTTTAAAAAATAAATAAAAAATAAAATACCTCCTTTCAAAAAATAAAATAAATAAAATCTTTTAAAAAAAGAATAAGTCTGAGACATGGTCCATCTAGAATGTGTGCTGAGTCCATCTACTCTGTCCACCTCACAAGGCTGCCACCATCTCTCTAGACTGTAGCAATATAATATATAGATTCTGCTCTTACCCACTCTCATTCTGTTCCCACAGAATATGTATTTGTTAATATATAAATCAGATTATGTTGCCTTTGGTTTAAGCCCAGGGCAGCTTCCCATTACAATGACAATTATATCATATGTGTCGAGACCCTCAAAGTTTCTCGTGAGAACTAATCACTATCTGTATTTCCATAATGCTCGTCATCTTTGCTCCCTTTACTCTCTGGTCCAGTCAAGTTGGTTTTCCTTCAGTTTCAGTGAACATACTACTTCTTTTCATAGCTAAGGTCTTTGTGGATACTGTTTCCTGTATCTGAAATACTCTTCTTGATACTCCACAGATAGCCAGCCTCTTCTCATTTTTCAAATTTCAATGCAAAAAGCACTCCAACAGAGAAGACTTCAGTCACAAATCAATATAAAAAAGACCTCCCTCCTCTCAAAGCATACCTCCTAATATTTATGACAAATTTATCTGTTTGTTTGTTTAATCAACCAAATTATAGACTCAGTGATGATAAAGACACAGGTGCTCAATAAACATTTGTTACATGAATGTCAGATAGTATCTGTATCTACTAGTGATACCAAGTGAAGTAGAATTGAGGGGTGAATAGCCGATACCACATTTCTCTGTGAAATAAAATCAAATTCAATTACTTTTGCTAGAGACCCTTAATGAGATTTTTTAGTTTTGTTAGGGGTCAAATTAACGGTATCCTGAAGGCTTTTCAGAGGAAGCTAAAATCTGAAGGATGAATAAGATTTAGCTACAGGAAGCTGAGGAAGAGGTATTTATTTCCCTTATAGAGAAAGGGTGACCAGAGGGTCTGAAAAGGGGTCAGAAACTCTTAGGCCAGCCACAGATAGTGTTGACCTCCTACTGGAAGATCTGCCTTGTGATTTTGTTATTGTTATTGTTATTATATTTGTTTAATTTTCATTTAAGATTCTGAGTCAGTTACAAGAAACAATATAAAAAGGGCAGCAATATCTTTCTACTTCATTTTTTTAAATATTTAAACAATATACAGAAAAGCTAAGCTTAAATCACCAATTCACTGCCCTGCCCCTTAATAACCCCCCCAGAAATGACCACTTGAAAAAAAATGAACAAAAAAACTTTTTTTTGGCCTTCTGGTGGTCATCCACTACTCTAAAAGATTTGAGCCCTATTTCTTGATCTACTAACTTTAAAAGTCATCTCTTGACTTCTAGCTACTCATCCATCCCTTCTTTAAATAATATTATATCATTCTTCTAATTTCTCTACTGATCTGTGCAGCCACAAATGGTGAACCTAAATCTTTATTACTTGTCCCATCAAACACAGACTCTTTCGACCCCAACTTTATAAAAGGAGACATTAACCTGCACCATCCCTGCTCTCTTTTGCAGATCAGTCTCTAGCCACTATAATTTTTTTCTTGAACAGTCAAAGATAATAACATTCTCTCCAGTAATCATAATAAAGATTTCCTTACCCTGTCAATAGCTTGACCTTAAACACTGAAAATCAATGCAATGGAATATGTTTTTTAAATAACTCATCATCTATTCTGTCCTGTGAGTGATCTGATGATTCCTGCTTACCCCCTGAAGCCCCTTTGCCATCGTTCAGAGAAGAGAGCAAATTTCACCTAAAGAGGAAGAACTGATAGTTTCGAAATTCCCAACAAGAAAGAAAAAAAATATAAATTTCTTCTGGGTTGGAAGGAAAATAGAGAATGAGAAATATCCATGTAGTAATAATCCACACGGTACGAATTCTCAGCCTTTACACTACCTCCTTTCCCCTTATTTCTCCAAGTGTCAAAATTCCAGATTCAGAAGTATGTAAAAACACACAGGTTTAATTGAAACCTCTCCCCACCCTAAAATGTACATTGACAAACCTGTTGTGGTTTTCTTTCATGTGCTTATCATTTGGTAAACACGGCAAATCAAGTTCCTAAGCAGAAAGTCTGAAAGGAAAAACCACAAAACTTTGCCCTTATTGCTTAGAGTTTCAGGTCAGAAAGATACTATTTTTGTTCACTAAATGTTTACTAGAGTACACACTGTTAAGTGATATAAATAGATGAACAACAACAAAGCATTATCAGAGAGATACATGAAAAAAGTGAAGATATAGAAAGCTTTTCTGATATGTCTAACAAGTTAAAATACCAAGTTCCATTATGTATGTTTTACTTCCTATAAAAAATAAATATGTTTTCTCTGTAAGTGCCCATTGACTGCTATTTTTTTTTAAAAAATCAGTTTTTAGACAATATACAAAGGACATCAGTAAGCAACCATTTGAAAAAAAAATCAGTTTTTCAGCCCACATTATTTACAACAAATATAGCAGGTTTATATTAATATTCAGAATCTTACAAATAATTAATTATTATATAAGTTATTGTTGATATCTTATTTAAAAGGCCATTTATTTAGGGTCTTAAATAGGCAAAGAAATATAGTTCAGATATTATAGATAGAGGGAATGGTTTGAAAACTGAAAATTATAGCTGGAGTATTTAGAAGAAGTTGGAAGCAGGTAAAAGGCCACCATTAAAATGGGATAAATTTAGAACAAAATATGAATATATTGATCAACTGATTAAGGAATCATTAAAATGTTGAACCTGAGCATGCTTTGACTTTCAAATTTTACCTTTTCTCCAAAATTTTTATTTTCCCCCATACTCAAGGTTTGAACACTGCTGTGTCATCAGATTCCAAAAACCAGGCTTATCCAGTTTCTTACAGACCTCCTCCTATCCTCATATACTAAACATCTAAACTCAAATGAAAAATACATGTTAGGAGATTCTCCCTGCAACTTCCCTCCTATATGAACACTGGAGGAAAACATTTTCCAAATAATTATCTTGATGAGATAAATAATAATGATATAGATATTCATTCATTATATTAAAAAAGAATAATGTCCTTTTTGGCTCAGAAACCACCCCAGCTGTAAACATACAAGACAGTTTTCCCCCAAAAGAAAGAAAAGTGGGAAGGGAAACAGAGTTTGAAAAGTTACACTACATCGATGCTGATTGCCTGGAAGTGCCCAGGGTCAACAGAACCTACTGGTCTGCAACAGCTGAAGACAGAGTGGTTTAATTTGTAGAAAACCATTACACTGTCCATACTGCAAAGGCAAAGCCACTGCCATCAATGGAAAATTCTGCAGGCCATGGTCCTAGCTACTGTACAGAATATAGGCTGTCACCTAATCAATGTGTATAACTCCAGGTCACCTATCCGTCTTTCTAACCAGGCAGGCAACTGCACTATGAAAAGTCACATCTTAAAAATAAACATGGATGATATATTTTACCTGTAGGCAGAAGTTGGCACTAAATATCTAACTCTACATCTCTAATATCTACTTCTAACATCTACAAAGGGCTTTCTTCCCACTTTGGATTCCCATGTTACAATAATAGAACATTACTTCAAAACTGCAAAATCTTTTAAAGCTTACCTTATTCTGGGAAGCAATCACTCCTATTTTCTCACAATGAATTTAACTTTCATAATAAAGAATGTTTAATTATAGCAACAGTAACCCATTTGGAATTGAAGCTTGATATCTGCTTTTTTTTTATGACAAGCTAGAGCTTTTTGAAGATATATTTTATTTTCCAGAAGATTCAAGCAATTCTTCAAATGAGTTTGAATCTTCAATTAGGAAAAAGGCACTTATACAGGCTTGGAGGAAAAGGCACTTATATAGTGGCTTCAATTTTACTTTGCCAGATAATGATATAAACCGCAACACATCAGAGAAGATAATGAGCTTCTAGAGCTTTCTCCAAAACCTCATGAGCTTAAATCAGATCCTACTGTCTCTAGCCCATATCTGAACATTCCACTGGATGTGCAGAAATTGCTTAAAGACAAAGATATTTGGTTTTCAGGCTTTAAAGTCCTTATAATACAAACACATATCACACAGATTTTGACAAGCCTCCCTAGATACCAAAGATGAGTTGTCATGGCATACACATCCGCCATAGAAACAAGCTCCAATTATCAATTTCACCACTAATATATCTACCTTAGGAAAACATATTAACCCAATTCTGTGTATAGCAGTTTAATTTTTTCCCCCAAGGGACTAGAAACTCCCAAAAATGAAAGTTTCTCACGAAAAGCAAAGTAAAAATTTTCTGTAGCACACTGTGAAAAAAAAAACAACAACACAGAACTAAGTGATTTTTAAGTGATCTCAAATGATTGTTTTTTTCACTCATTTTTCTGCACAGATCAAAAATATTTTAATTGTATCACCTTCCAAAGCAAGTTTTGTAGCAAAATAAAAGAAAGCAAAACCAATCCAACATGCCCATTAAAAAGTAGCAAAAGAGATCACCAACATTAAATCATTAAATGCTACACATTGTCAGTAACAAAATGTAGGTCTTATCATTGTGGTCAATCCACTGAACAAACACAAATATCGAGACATTTCTAGTTACTGTGAAATGTGGGTTTTTATTTCTCATGCTTTTAAGCTTCCACATGAAAAAATAAAAGAGAATAAAATGTGCTTTAAAAATGTACCCTGCTAGGAATGCCTGGGTGACTCAGTCGGTTAGGCGTCTGCCTTTGGCTCAGGTCATGATCCCAGGGTCCTGGGATCAAGTCCCACATCAGGCTCCCTGCTGAGCAAGGAGCCTGTTTCTCCCATTCCCTTTGCCTGCCATTCCCCCTGCTTGTGCTCTCTCTCTCGTGCTGTCTCTCTGTGTCAAATAAATAAATAAAATCTTGAAAAAAAAAGTACCTGGCTTTAAGCAAAACACAGTAATGCAAAAGTTAGCTACTAACTTTTGTTTCAGGAGAAGGTATTATCTGCACCAAATTTCTAGTAATTAAAACAATATTGTATAGTAAAAGAAGACCGCCCTAAAATGTCAATAGACAGCAAATATTATATTCCCAAAGACAGTTTTAAAGAATATAGTTTGGATTCTCTAGGATCTCCAAGAAGAACATCAGATCCAAAAAAACACTTTCATTGAGGAGAACTTGCTTAGTAATCAAGAATCTAAGAATAATGTGTGCCTACCCAGGGATAGCTACATAATTCACTAGGCTCAGTGCAAATAAAAATGTGAGTGCCCTTGTTCAAACAACAGGGATGGGGGAAGCTTGTTCCTTTTTTCTATGGTCTCTCTCTCAACTTGTCTTGCCTTTGTTTTTGTTTTTAAGATTTTATTTATTTATGTGGCGAGAGAGAGCTTGTGAGTGAGGGGAGGGGCCGAGGAAAAGAGAGAGCGAGAGCGAGAACCTCAAGTGGATTCTTCACTGAGCAGGGATCCCAACGCAGGGCTCCATCTCAGGACCCTGAGATCATGACCTGAGAGGAAATCAAGAGTCAGATGCCTAACCAACTGAGCCACCCAGGCGCCCCCTCACCTTGTGTTGGTTTTTTATTTGGTAGTTAAAGTTCCGCTCTCCATTATGAGAAGAGTCTTGGGCAAGGGCAGACCTCCACAGGCCCACAGGACCTGCTGGGGTGACTTAACACACAGGGTACATATACCCCATCACCACCCTCTCAGTGCCTGCACTCAGCCTCCTCCATGGGCAGGAGCAGATGGCCGAGAGCCCATCCCAGGGCCAGGAAGAGGTCATGGAAATTGGGACCCTACCTGAGAGGAGAGTCCAAGTCCCAGCGCCAACTCCATTGTCCCATAAGTCTCCAGGTACAAAACACAAATCCAAAAATAAAATTATTAATATTTTTGAGATAGTGACTACAGACAGAAAACTTAAGACCCTTCTGAATGCATGGCCCGGTGAGACTTCACTGTTCATAATCCCAAGAAACCAGCCCAGCTCTAGACTGGAGTTTTTGGTGCTATTGACATTTGTGGCTAGATAATTCCTTTTTGTGTGGCTGTCCTGGGCATTATAAGATGTTTCATAGCATCTCTGGTGTTTACTCACTAGGTATTTGCCGGTGTGATAACCAGTAATGTTTCCAGACATTGCCAAATGTCCCTTGGGAAATAAAATTGTCCCTGGTTGAGATCCAAAGCCCTAAATTAATATTTATCTGCACAAACCCAGGATGACATCTATGCACTTCTAACATTCCCCTACTGGTAAGCAGAGGAGGAGAGATTCTAAAATGCACAATTAACATTATGATAATCATTTAGCAGTTACCAATTAAAGAAACAGAAGGCATCAAAAGACGAGGCTTATGACAGACTTTTGGTGCTCAGGGTTGTCTACCAGGACGACTCCTGCCTGGGGCGAGGAACAGGTGATTCAGCCTTGTAAGAGAGTTTAGGAAAAAAGCTCAAAGTGCATATTTCCTATTCTTCAGACAGAAGGCATAAAGTCCAGTTACTATGCTATTCATCTCCTATTTTCTTTGAGGCAAATAAATCAAGCAAACCTCCCCCACGTTGTAAGTCTCTTGAGAATTATTGCTTGGGGAGCCTGGGTGGCTCAGCTGGTTAAGCAACTGCCTTTGGCTCAGGTCATGGTCCTGGAGTCCCAGGATCAAGTCCCACATCAGGCTCTCTGCTAGGCGGGGAGTCTGCTTCTCCCTCTGACCCTCCTCCCTCTCATGCTCTCTGTCTTTCATTCTCTCTGTCGCAAAAAAAAAAAAAAAAAAAAGAATTATTGCTTGGATTTTGTAGAGCTGGAAGCAGTAAGGGTAGATCAGACAGCTTTAGGAGTGCCATCTAATAGGGCATTGCCTAGGACACAACAGGATCAGGTAGATCAACTTCTGTGGATGCCATACTGATTTTTAGTTTATAAAATTTATGTTTATATTCATTGCATCTTCCTAAGTACCAAAATCCTAGTACAAGAGTTGGCTTATTATGATTGATCAGCAGCTTCTTTTGCCATCTTTTACCATCTCCTCTCCAGCACCTCCCCAGTTCCCCTTCCTCTCCTCTCCACCTTTATCCCTGCCTTCTACATCTCCCAAGGACCCTCTACTTATCATCTGGAGTAACCTTCCTTCAGGGCCAATCAGTTACCTGATAAAGGGGGAATGGGTATGGGGGACAAGTGCAATAAAGTACACTAAGCTACCATTACAGTCTTGTGTCCCCCCTCCCATTTCCCTACACGAGCTCACAGACTGATGAGATGTGCGCAGACTCACAGATTCCACCCGGTCTTATCGTTCATCATGATGTGACCATGACAAATGCTTGCCTCTACACTTGTTGAGCTTCTTTCATTTGTCCAGATCCAGATCAAATGCAGCTTCCGTGGGGCACCTGGGTGGCTCAGTCGGTTAATCGTCTGTCTTCGGCTCACGTTGAGCCTCGCATCCGGCTCCTTGCTATGCTTCTCCCTCTGCCTGTTGTTCCCCCTGCTTGTGCTCCCTCTCTTTCTCTCTCGCTCTCTCTCAGACAAATAAATAAATTCCTAAAAAAACAAAACAAAACAAATGCAGCTTCCACCTTGAACCTTCTCTGACCATTCCATTCCACGATAATGGCAGGCTTTCTCAATTTCCTGAGCATGCATGGTCTGTGCAGCATATGGGGCATACCGCTTGGCACATAGTGCTCAGTCAATTCCCATCTATGGAAAAATAAAATATCCTCACATTTTAAGTCAGTTACACATTACAGTGTAATGTTTTGTCATTCTTCCTAAGAGAGCAGAAGTTATCCTTCCATAGGATGAATAAATTAATGCATAATTAGCCACTACTTTAAGTTTGTGCTCTTAGATTTCCCCTTCTTAAACTGAAGCAGTCCCGAAGAAGGACTCTTTATTCTCTACCCTTGAAAAACCATCTGTCCCCAGATTCAGATCTTCCCAATGCTGTAGATATTTCCCCAGTCGAGGAAAACATTGACATTGACAATTTCTGCCAAATTACTGATTATCTATCAGCTCTTCGATTGTGTTATATTGGCTAAATAATCATCCTACTAGGGGCTGTTTTTCCATGTGTTATAATTTACATACACATGGCAGGCAGAAACATTGTGATTATTATTTTAACAAGAGAAGCACAGTCCCTTATACTCGTGGAACAAAATTAAGAAGCATAAGAGCATTGTTTATGTCCAGTCAGAGCAAACTGAGAATAATTTTTTGTTAGAGGTACTCAGGTAAATCAGAATCGTATAAATGATCTTTCAAAAGTATGAATGAATTGGACATCACTTGTGGCCTGATAGAAACAATCATCTCTTTACAATGAAGATAGAACATTATGAGATGTTTTATCAGCTGAGCTGATAAAAACGTAAGTTAACAGAGTGAACACAAATGAACAGTTATGGTTTGAGACTGGCAAAACAGTGAGAGAGCAGTCAACCTTTGTGGTGCTAATTGAAATTCATATTTTATTGGCGTATTTGTAATCTCTTCAAATCAAACAGTAATTTAGATCTCAAAGGAAATGTTCAACAGTTATAGTCAAACTTGGCCAGGAGGAAGTTATAATAGTTAATATAGGTCAGTTTTAACTGTGAATACATCTTGATTCCCGGAACACTTGTTGACCTACCATTGATCACTGCAGAAGAATTATGAGATATGTAAGATATGCAATTATAAGATATGTAAAGTATATGGTGTGATTCTGCCTTTTATAGCTTTGACTAACTGATCCAGGGATTAATATTAGGATATCACCCAATCATTTAAAATTAAGACTACATGTTCAAAAACCTTCTAAATAAAAGTTTTATGATTTTATGTAATTGAGATCTACTAAGTGAGACTCTAAAAATGGAGAGGGAAGGTTTTGTTATGCTAGTTTATTTTTCTTTTAATAGGAAGTACTCAGAATAGATTCTGAGATTTTTTTTTAAGTTGAAACATATAATTAAATGTTTTTAAATAAACTGGATATATCAACTAAGGAAAATTAGAGAAAAGAAGAAATAAAACGAGTAACAAAAGTGACCAAATAGCAAAGATGTTTTTGTGTCAGTGAAAAACAGAGATATGGAATGGAAGAAGAGCAGTCATGATATATTCCATCCAGAACAGATGGACCAGGGAAGTCCACCTGCACCAGCAGCTTCAGAGGAAACTTATACTGACTGGATTTTAAAGATAGAATGTTTTACATTCCCAATCCCATAGGCACTCAACAGGAGAGAATTGCCATCAGTTCATCCCAATTGTTGTCACTTTTTGGTGCATCTGAGATCTGCCCATGTGGAGGTCCAAAATTTGTAAATAAGCTGTTTCAAGAATATATGGAGAGTAATATGCAGTGTGAGGACCAAGGAGTTGTTGGAAACTCCTTGAACACGTAGTTTAAGTTTGAAAAAGCTAAATATCATTTGGAAGTACCAGATAAGAGAACATATTTTCAATCCCAAAATAGATTTTTTCTTTCTGGCTCTGTCTCCCAAGTCCAAGAAAGGATGTGCTTAAAGGTGCTTGTGAAAGTTTGTATTTTAATGAATGCAGAGCAGCCAGGCTTGAAAACGACTTTCTGGATGTATTCCTGGAGTCCTAGTGTGTTGTTCTAATGAGATGAGTGGCAGTCAGAAACTTTGTGTTTAGCTTCTCCTTTGACAAGAACCCACCCATCTGCATGACCTTTTTGTCACCCTGCGTATGTAAAAGTACCATAGTAGACACTATTAGCACAAAAATTACCGTTATGCGTAATGAATGCAGGAAAAAACACCCAAATGACTCAGAAAGTTACTTTTTGGACTGCAAATTTTCCTATCATATCTTGGGGACAAATTGCAAATGCAAAGATGTGACCTCTTGTGAGATGCTTGGCATGCTATGCACTTTATGTATAGTCTCTCTTCCTTCTGCCTGCCACAGAAACCAAACTGTGCTCCAAATGACTCAGCTAAGTGGTATTCATTCACTCACCCAAGCATGGCTCTTTGACAAATGACAGACTCAATTTTATTCCAACATTGGAAAAATGTGGAAGAGTGTTTAATATGATTGATAGAAAATTCATCCTTTCTCCCTCTCCTTGTTTTTCAGTAATCAGCGATTTCCATATTATAGAAACATCAGAATCAGCCATTCTTAAAGTGCATAACATTTCTCCTACTACTTAAAATTGTATGTTTGGGAAAAAAAATATGTGGCTGATGTAATTTTCTTCTCTGTAGTTGATTAAAATAGTACTATATTCTTAAACATTGGTATATGATCATTAGCATAACGATTAACATAATGCTCAAATTGCCCTATTATTAAGTTTTTTAAAATAAAAAGTTTACTTTGGATTAGTATAGAAAACAATTTATTATTTTTTATTAAAGTAAGTTAAGGCATAATGTTCTTTAGAGCAAATAAATACCAGAGGGAGACACAGAGAGATGAGAGACAGAGAGAGAGAGTAATACAAAAATCATTCCTATGTCATCATATAGAAATAAGATAAAGCTGCCATTTTAGAACCTCCAAAAAGTGGACCCTACCAGAATCAACCCAGAAATTCTAAGAAGGGAATTTCTGGTTGTCTGGTCCTTAAGAGATTTGGATGACCCCATTGTGCCAGGTTTCCAACATCCTACTAGCAATCCCTCAATAACTCTTCTTTTTTTGATATGACAACTCTGAAAGAAAGTTGTATTTCATAAGTACAATTGATGCCACATTATATAGACTAGACTAGGGCCAGTGAAACCTGTTGCCAAATATCTTTGCCATTTCATCACCTAAAACAACAACACAGAAGACTCAGGAATTGTCAGGATCCTGGTTCCCGAAGGGTGAAAAATACACACAACCATCATATTCACAGAAAGCAATGCCCATGAGTGATTAGAGTTCAAATGGAATACTTTTTAAGGAATTCAAAGTATTAATAAGTACTCTAATATCATGTATGAATATTTGACAAAGAAATACTATTTTTAGATTACAAATAAATATAGCTTTCCCCTGCTATCTAAAGTAGAGCATTCTTATGAAAACTTTTTTAAGCCCAAATGGCATAAAGCAAAGAAGTAATTTTATCATTACTTTATATGGAAAATTTTTTGAGCATTCCCAGACCTCCAAAATAACCTCTTTTAGGGTTTTCTGATACCTTAAAACACATCTTGCTAATAGATGCATGAAATAAATTGAGATAAAGCCCAGATGCCCACAGACACAGTTCAAAGCTATGGTGACTTGCTGCTGAGATGCTGAGTGGAGTTCCAGGGCAGGGGGCTTGGTCGTGCCGCCCTCACTGCTTGGGGTGCATGCTACCTCTGTAAGGGCTCTCTGCAAAACAAATGCTAAACACTACTTTTGCTTTTCAACTGTTGTCAATGCAAAAATCCTCCTCAGATTTCTTTTGGTTATGGAAAACAGGTACTAGGTAGACCTTTTGTACAACCAAAGGGGCATAACGCAATCTTTCATAAAGCAGGAACTACCTATATAAGTACAAAATAAATTCATGCTCATTTTCTATAATTGTGGCCCTAGCCATCAGTAGATATCAATCCTCCTTCCTTTATGCAAATGCATGAATTACGGTCTTTAATCTTTTCAAAATATTTCATAGTCAATACATTCTTTTGAAAATAAAACTCATCAAAAAGACTGGATGAGTAGACAAATTCTACAGTCATTGAGTTTTGACACTCAAATTCTGGTATTGCTTTTATTCTAATTGTGTGCATCAGGGTCTTGGCAGGAAACATAGACACACTTATACAGGTTAATTGAAAGAAGTTGAATAAGGAGATGTTCACATGTGTGAGTCAGCTTCAGGGAAATGGACAGGCCAGGCTGGCTTCATGAGCCTGCCATCTCTACAGTTGCACGGGTCCCCATGCTTCAATGCCCTGTGCTTGGTGTAATGCTCCACTGTTGCCATCTTGAAATTCTTAATACTTTTTGAACAAGTGCCCCCACATTTTGGTCTGCTCTGCACCCCACAAATTATATAGTCAGTCCTGTCAACAGGAAATGTTGAAGTAACTGAAGGAATTCTGAACCAGACTTCCTTCAGACTCAAGACTGCGATGTTAACTCCTCTCTAGGTCTCCAGCCTGCAATATTAACTCCTCTCTAGGTCTCCAGCCGGCTGACCTCCCTTACTGTTTTCAGACTTGTCAGGCCCACAATCATGTGAGCCAATGCCTGAAATAAAAACCTAGATTGAAAGATCTAGAGATAGATAGGTAGTCCAGTTAACTCTCTGTAGTTTCCTGTTCCTTCCTGTTCCTTTAGATGTAGAAATGATAGTCATCTCTCTCTCTCTTTTTATCCAGTTATAGATATATAGAGATGTATATAGAATACTACATTATATATATATATATTATATATATGTATATATTATAGACGATATGTAGGTAGATAGATACATAGATACACAGATACATAGATCCAGTGAAATAAATACTCCAAACCCAACTCTTTTCTATCCTAAAATTTCCCTCTCAAATCCTCTTTGACTTAAGCTAATTGGAAACTAAAGAATAGGAGAATTCACTTATTTAACCTAAAAATATTGCCTTTTGAGGCACAGAAAAAGATGGAGAAAAGTGAGAATGGATCTAGAGGGCAAAATAATAATACCCATCATTCTAATATAATTTTCTAATCGTAAAATTCTAAATATAGTTTCTAGTCAATGTAGTGTATGGTTATCAGTATAATGATTGCTTTATCATATTGAACTTTTTTTTCAAATTCATGAGATATAGTTGCTATTCCCTCTTCACAGATGAGGAAACAAAGACTTAGAAAATTTAAGTAATGTGTCCAATGTCATACAGCTACTAAATCATAGAGCTGCGATTCAAATGCTAGTTTGTCTGATCTCAGAGACAATGATTTTGGCTCATTCCTAAGCTGATGCATGTGTTTTTCTTCAGTGCACTCTTATCCTCAACACACCCTCACACAAAATATTCAACTTATTTCCAATATTTCCCTTATATGTCATGATCAATTTATATCCTATACCTACAATCTTATTCTCCTGGTGGGAAATTATTTCTGCTGAGATGTCACCTAACAGCATACCCTAGAAGGTAAGGAGAAGTTTTCTCAGATACCAGGCATTCACAGAATCTGCAGTTCACTGTATGAAAAGCATTTTTCATATTTGTGTTTTTGTGAATATTCATTTTCTTACCAACTTTTTTGAATATCCTTTGAAAGGAAAGAAGAATTATAAGGTTGTTTTGTTTTGTTTTCTTTCCACACCTTCTACAACTCTTTACTCTGACAGTATGAATAGCTGACAATCAACATCTAGTGATTAAACATTTTCATAGCTAATAATCTGGGTGGTGTGTTTGATCATTTCCAACAGGAGATCTGAGCATGAAGAGTCTTGACGTTGTCTTAGTCCTACCCACTAAAGCATGAAAGAGTACCAGACATCAACTTAGACATGAGTTTTGATAGGAGGTTAAGTAGGACAAAGAAGCAGAGTTTAGTCTCTGCAAATCTCCTGCAAATGGGCCTCCAAGATAAAGTGTAGAGCTTGGAGGCTACTGCATCACAGAAGTTCTGGAACATGCAGTCAGAGGCATCTATCAGAAGTGGTAGAATTCCATTCAAAGGTCAGGGTTTAAGATCAGAGCTTTTGATTCAGGAGTGAGAATGACAAGAGCAAATTAGGGTCCATAAAGAGAAATTGCCCTGAATTCTGAGCAGGCTACTGAAAAGAAGGACAATTTTAACAACTGTCACAGGAGCAAAGAGCAAGATAGAGACCTATTTATCCAACTTAAACCTCATACCAAATCCTCAGAGTGAGGGTTAATAGTAGTCTCAGTCCTGCCTGCCATTCTTGGACCATGCCTGGCACAAGATAAATCAGACTAGAGCAAATGACGAAGGCAGAGACTCTGGATCAGACTGAATTCCATAAATGCAAGGAGCCTTTTTTCAAACATCAGATGATATTTATTTTTTAACTTAGATACAAAGCAGAGTCCGATTTGGAGTAATCAGATTCCCTAGACTAAAATTTCATTGACTCATTAAGAGCATCTATTGTGTTCTGGTTTTGAGCTCTAAAGCCCCAATGAGTTCAAATCTTTAGTCAAACTAAGAGAGAGGCTAGATGGAATATTAATTTTGAGACTGGGGGCTCCTATCAACTTTTGTTCTTTAATTTCTCTTATTATTTATGAGTTTAATATTATGATTAATATGGGGGTGTAGGGCTATGTATACATAGTCAACCTCTCAGAAGTGAGTATCTGAGTTACTTTCTCAGACAAGTAGGAGTTTGGCCATTGGCCTGCTATACTTATGTAGGATCACCTATGTATCCAGAATTCCCAGATTGTAAATGGTTAAATTGTTGTTCATATATTTATGCATCACTTTATTTAATCTATGTGGTGATAATTATGTAGGAGATTCTGAGTTGATGGGCCCAACAATGGGTTGTACATGATCATTATATTCATTTGATGAAAACCTCTGAACTATCTATTACATCAAAGATTAAGCGGTTCTGTCCATTTAGGGATTGAATAAAGACATCTATTGACACCTCAATTATATGATTGATGATCTGGTATAACCTCAGGATGCAGAGAGAATCTGCCACTGTTATGAGAGACTACTACTCTTGTGAGATCAGATTTGTGATGTATGCAGAAAATGGAGGCTCTAATTTGAACATACTTCACAATTTTTATATTATTGGCCTTGTTCATTCAATAGCATGTAGATCCAAATCCACTGAAGCCATTCACTTTCCATTTTACATGCTAGAGTAGATATTTAGATGTAAATTTCTTTTCTCTAGGACTTGACCATTAATTCCTATGGTTCTAGAAATCTTGGGAAGTTTGAGTTTGAAATGATTTTTTGACTATAATAAAATTTGCTAAATTCCTTGAAGAAAGTCAGGCACATATAGTAAGCACCAACTCTAAAAATATCAATGAGAACCAATTGTACATTATAAACAATCACTGGGAGTCAAAATCCTCTCAGGATTAAATATCTATTTTAGAAGCTATTACGTTAATGATTCAGGGTCACCACATTAATACAAGGACACCACAAGCAAACAGAAGTAAGTCTTAGGACAACATGATGATTACTGCTCTTGTGGATAAGTTTACTGAGGGTTACCCTAAGTTTATAAATACCAGTAATTTTTAGAATCTGTATTAGTATTATTTAAGTGTAACTGACAAATCATTTAGATCTGTGCTGATCAGCTATACTCCAAATGCTCTGGGACAATGATAATGGTTCACGTAGCTGCTATAATTTCTTATTAACGAGTGGTATATACATATAGTTCATTAAAGGTACATTCAAGGGCTCCTTGGATTTCTCAAGAGATAGGAAACATTTCTTAGGGAAATACGGCCAAGAATTTTTCAGCAATTAATTATGAGCACTATATAGTTCTTTGCATCACAGAAAAAGATAAAACAGTGAAGTTTGCAAAAAGCTGACCCAAACTGAATAGACAGGTTTTTAAAAAAAAAGGTAAGTAGAAGAAGGATCAGGACTTCTGGACTCTCTCTAAGGATAAACTAAGAATTTGCTGCTGGAAACTATTGAATTTACCAATAGAAAAGAGCAGACTAATAAACCAAGAGACTATATTTTTTGCAGAAAAATTACATCCTAGTTAAATCATTTAGCTACCTACTCAAAAACTAAAAATGAAAGCTCAAACAACATATAAAAATGAGAATGTGGAAATAATCAAAGATGTAAAGGATTTAAAAAATTATGAGATTACTTTGTTTATATGTATACAAAAATGTTTTGAAGATCTGACTAAAAGAGTTTCTTTTCTATAAAAATATAAATACCCTCATTGCCTCAAAAAAATTCTCAGTGAACTATTCTTTCCAAACATACATCAAATAATTGTAAAGATTAAGTCTTTCAAATGTATGTGGAAAGAAAGAAGAAAATCCCTTTTTCTTGTTTCACTTGTGAGCTGCCTGGGTTCAAAATCTATCTTCAACTAGCTTTACTGGAATTTCTTAAACTTTTTGTGCCTCCATTTTGTAATTTGCAAAATGAGGATGCTAATAGTATTTCCTCCATAGGTCTGTTATGAGCACTAAATAAATTAATATTTGTGAAGTATTTAGGGTAGTTCTTGGTGCTTAGTGCTATATGTTTTTGTTAAATAAAATCAAGTATCTAACAAATACAACAATTTTTTAAAACCACTGAAATCTTATCTACAAATCTTAACATAAATGTCACAAACAGCAAAATTATTTCATCAATGCAATAAATGGAAAATATACAATGAAAAACAGAGTTTATACTGGAATTCAGTGATAACAGTCTAGGATTATAATTTACTAAATTTAAATATTAATTCATATAAGTGGCTTAATAATATTTCATGATAAAAAGTTTTTTAAGAACAAAATTATATCAAAAATATTTCTTCCTATAATTACCACTTACATAAAGAAATACAATTTTAAAAGAAACAAATGAAAACATAAAATACAGTATTTAATTGAATTTTTTTTTCTAAAAGATAACACTATAGGCAACTAATACTTTTAAAGACATTCTCTAAAAGGCCTTGGAGAAATAGACATTTTCCACAGAAGAATTCCCTTTGAACTGAGAGAAAAAAAAAAAACTAATCTATGTAGAATTAATGCTTTTTAAAAATAAAATTGTTCTACGTTTAAAGTGCCCAGAGCGACTAGAAATAATAACATATTCCTTATGTTCCCTTTATGTTAATAACTACATTTTTACAAAAAGTGAGACCAAAAAAGTTATTTTGGTTCAATCATCATCAATATAAATTCTCATATTATGAATTTCATGCTTGCAAATAGAACCTTTTGCTACCATGAATTATTTTCCAATTTTAAACTCAGTCTGGAATCATGAGATAACCTTTGGCTGGACCTCTTGAATTTCTTTATTAAACAAAGAAAAGAAGAAGGAATCATATACAATGAAAAGGTAGGATTCTTTTTTTCTTATTTCTATATTTTTAGTTTATTTCTACATAAAGTATATAAAAAACAGTCCTCAAACTCATACTCAAGAGAAATAAAAAAGCAAGCATTTGTTGAGAACCTCATATATTTCCCAAATTGTGTAAGGATATATGGAAACTGAAAAGTATACAAAATGGCTTCTCTCTTTAAGAAGCTTATGATCCAGTTAAAGGGAACAACACAACTATAGCTGAAATAGTTTGAGAACATGCAGTACTTAAGGTGTAATGGCACTGTGGTGTCAGAGAAGAGGTATGTGAAGTCTTAGGGAGGATGTAAGACTTGAGCTGAGCCTGGAAGTTTCAGGGGATGTGAGTGGGTAACAGGGATAGCACAGAGGGCTGTGATCTTAAGGTGAAAGTCAGTGTCTGATTTTTGTAGTGTACTGCAGAAATTGTCCTATCTGGAGTCTAGAATGCTTAAATGGGAAATGAGATTTTAAGACAAGATTCAGTTCATATTATAAGTCAGTCTTATAATATAGAAGAAGGTTATGGGCAGCATTAGAAGTGAAACAGTGGAGTCAACTTGAAGCTGGAGCTACAGGAAACTTCTTTAAGTTCTTGAGCAGAGAAGTAACATAAAGAAAGATAACTCTTAGAAGATAATTTGGTTACTCTCTGCCAACTTGATTTAAAGAGAGAAAATCTTAGGGTCAGGAATATCTGCCAGGGATCTGTTGTAGCACTCCAGATATTAGAAATATTTAAATTTGTGCACACTAATTCTTAATACTCCTCCCTTCAGTAAGTGTAGCCTAATTCTTCGAGTCAGCTAGATTTAAGACTCTTTTAGTGTGTTCCAATCAATAGAATAAAGTAGAAATGATGGTATGTCACTTCTGAAACTATATCATAAAAATATATTGTGGATTCCTCTTTGCTTTCTTTATCAGGGTAGTTAACTGGCATGTCATGAGTATTTTTTTGGAGGGGCTCCTGTGGGGAGGAGTTGAGGTTTCCAACCAACACACAGCTAGAAAGTGAAGCCTCTATATCACAGCCATGCAAGTGAACCTTCTTGAAGCAAATTCTTCAACCCCAGTCAAGTCTGCGGATGACTACAGCTCTTGCTAATATTCTGACTACAACCTCATAAGTGACTCTGAACCAGAACCAACTGGCTAAGCTACTCCCAGATTCTTGACACTTGAAAATTATGTGAGATAGCAAATATTTGTTCTTTTAAGCAACTAAGTTTTGGGGTAATTTGTTATACCACAACAGAAACCAATAACAGAATGTAAGTCTAAAAGAGCTAACAATAAATTGTTGGTTTTCTCTTGTTGTTTGGTTGGTTTCTAATTTTTTTAGGGAGTGTGGAGAGAAATATGTGTAGAATGCAACAGTTTGGTCATTTCAAGTAACAAAAGAAAATCTCAAATGGTTGATATAGTATCTTTGGTAAGTTTGGAAGATATTCTCATTTTGACCTAAAGCCATGTTGGTAAGATCACACCTTATGGAATCTGGTCATGGTTTTGATATTTCAAGACATAAAGAGATCAGGCCCTGAAAAACAAAATCAGGAGATCAATGTAAGATTCAGAAAAAGAAAAACAAAACAGCTACAATGGGAGAAAAACTATGAAAAGGGTATGTAAACTTGTCCTTGCTCTGGGCTCCAGTCCAAAATCCAAATCCATGGGAAATCAGTTTATAATCAGCTGTGAATTTGGCAAGCATAGAATTAAAGAAGACATATCTGATCTAACTGATGATATAAATTAAAACTTCAAAATAGAGAAACTGCTTAGTGTGACCTCCATTCTTTGTATTTATTAGCTAAGGTCTATGTACCTTAAGCAGGGTTGAATAAGTTCTTAAAATCATGCATGCCAATTTCTTAGTTGATATACCCCACAACATACAGCTTGTTGATATTAATTATCTTTTATGTTTCTTGCTTCTTGATGATATACTATATACGTTAATCCTATTAGTAGGCTGTCTCAACAAATAATAATAGGTAATTTTGTCCCTAGAATTAGCACTGTGTACTGAGTATGAGATCTTTTCTTTTTTTTAAAGATATTTATTTATTTATTCATTCATTCATTTATTTATGAGAGAGAGAGGCAACAGCATGCATGAGTAGGGGGAGGAGCAGAGAGAGAGGGACAGCAGACTCCACAATGAGCACAGAGCCTGATGCAGCACTCAATTTCATGACCCTGAGATCATGACCTGAGGGGAAATCAAGAGTTGGAGCTTAACCAACTGAACCATCCAGGCACCCCAAGTGTGATATCACTTATCCTGCCCCTATCAAAATAAATATGGGGGCGCCTGGGTGGCTCTGTTGGTTAAGTGTTTGCCTTTGGCTCAGGTCATGATCCCAGGGTCCTGGTACTGAGCCCCATATTGGGCTCCCTGCTCAGGAGGGAGTCTGCTTCTCCCTTTCTCTCTGCCCCTGCCCACACCTTCCCCCAACACTCGTGCTTGCTCTTGCTCTCTCTCTCTCAAATAAATAAATAAATTTTTTAAAAGAGAAAAGAAGAAAAGAAAAAAGAAAAGAAAAGAAATGAAAAGAAAAGAAAAAAATGATGTTGGGGCACCTGGTGTTTCAGTCGGTTAAGCGTCCAACTCTTGGTTTTGGCTCAGGTCATGATCTCAGAGTCATAAGATCAAGCCCTGTGTGGAGCTCTGAGCTGAATGTGGAGGCTGCTTAAGATTCACATTCTTCCTCTCCCTCTGCCCAAAAGAGAGAACACCCTACTTGTGTTCTCTCTTAAAAAAAAATTCTTTTATGATTTTTATATGTTTGAACTCTACAAAAATGACTCAATGGAATTGGGAAACATAGTCAGTGGACCGAGTTTTGATACGGACAGAGATAAAATTGTTAATATTACAGCCAATTTTGAATAGAAGAGAAAGTTATATTAAATTTGTGTTCCCCAAAGGGTTTTTACCAGGTAGTAAGTAGTTCAATAAGTTAATAGAATTTGTTCAAAAATAGATTCTGTAGTCAAAATATTTGAGTAGCAAAACCTGGCACACACATTTTGTATGTGATTTCCTGGATGAGCTATATGTCAATTTTCAATGTTTTAAAGCTCTGATAAATTCAGTTTAAGTTATATAGATGGAAATAACAAAAGAAGAGCACACATTGAATCATGAATCTCTAGTAACAGTTTAAACAATACCACAGTGCTCTGAGAAGTTGTAATTATCTCTACCACACTGATTTAAAATGATTATAAAACAAGACATTTTGTGAGATGGATCCATATGTCTCTCCCTATTTCCCTCTATTAAAATTGAATTCCAAAATTAAAATAGCTGAAAGGCATTATCATACTATGAATCCAATAATGTGCAAACAACTTCCTTGTGCCTAGACAAATACAAGTTGTCTGGATTGTGATGTTTTAATGAGTTAATAAGTAGGAAAAATTAGAGGGTTAATAGAGTCAGTAGGCAAATATGAGTCTTGCTATAATAGTCATTTCCCAATATTCCTAAGATACAAGAGAGGCAATTTTCATATTTTCCATGGTAAATAATCCTACTAATTAGCAAAGCAATACCCATCATTGCATGCAATGAACTAAAAGGAAGATGAGACACTTGCAATTATAGCGAATGATTAGAAAAAGGCCTCGGAATACAAAGTATCATCAATGTGCCCTGGTGATATATATAATGGAACAATGTGTCTATAAAATTTTCCACCGAGTAAATGTCCAATCATTTATATTCTATTCAACATAGGTTCAAAATAGTATTCAAAAAACTCTCTTGGAGCTCTGAAGGTAAGGTTGAAGCTACACTTTACTCTGTTTCCATGATGTCCTTATAAGTTACAGTCATGGTAGAAATAGGCATTTGAAAATTTCCAGTATTCTATTTCCCTTCCTTCATGGAGTTGAAAGTTTTAATATGAACATCTATACTTTCTACTTTTTTCAAACACTTACAGTAACAGAAACCTCTTGAAACTATTTATAGAGCAATGATTTGGTACGCCTCATGCCAACACACAACTTTTTACAACCAATTGTCAAGTTTAGTTGCTGTATTAATTTCAGTAGGTAGGGTTTTCAGATCAAATATATGACACCCAGATAAACTTGTATTACAGACCAACAATAAATACATTTTTGGTTTAATATGTCCCAAATATTGTATAGAACATACTTACACACAAAAAAGGTTTGTTGTTCATCTTAAATTGGAATTTAATAGAGTGTCATGTATTTTCATTTGATATATATGGTACCACTAACAACTGGCAATTGCCTTTATAAATTAACTAAAAATTGGGTAGCGTAAAGTAGGAATAATAATATTAGATTAAGCAAAGAGATGAGTAATAGACTGTCAGAAAAACATTTTCATTGAATTCTAATAGACAATAAAATTGTTTTCTTCCAAAAATGGAATTTATGTAATGTGAAGTAAACTTTAAAGTTTGCTGTACAGTTTCCATTTATGTAAATATAACATAATTTTCTATGTGGTACCTTTCAAATAAGCTCAATTACTTTTTATAACACCTTTATTGAGTATAATTCACATACCATAAAATTCACCATATTAAGGTGTACAATTTAGTGGTTTGTAGTATATTCACAGAGTTGTACAGCCATTCCCAAAATAAATTTTAGGCCATCTTTGTCACCACAAAAAGAAAAGTACACCTGTTAGCAGTTCCTCCCCATCCCTCCATACCTAACCTCAAACCCCAAGCAAATCTACAATCTTCTTTCTGAATCTATAGATTTGCCTGTTCTAGACATTTCATACAAGTGGAATCATATAATATGTGGACCTTTGTGACTGGATTCTGTTATTAACATAACATGTTCAAGGGTTGTTCATGTTGTAGAATGTACACTACTCTATTAATTTCTATTCTTGAATAATATTCCCTTATATGAATATACCTCCTTTATTTATCCATTCATCAGTTAATGGGCATTCGGTCATTTGCCGTTTTAAGCTCTTGTTAATAATGCTGCTATCAAAGTTGCATACGTACGTTTGTGTAGACCCGTGTTTTCATTTCTCTTCAGTAGATTCCTAAGACTGGGATTATTGGGTCGCATGGTAACTCTATGACAATTCCTTTGAGGAATTGCCAAATTGGTTTTCTAAGTAAATGAACCATTTTACATTCCCAACACCAATTTACAAGGGTTCCAGTTACTCCACATCCTCTTCAAATTTTCTTATTATCTGTCTTTTTGTTTATAACCATCCTAGTGCATATGAAGTGATCTTTCACTGAGTTTTTTGTTTTGCCCTAATGATTCATAAAATGTTGATCCTCTTTTCATGCATTTATTTGTCATTTGTATATCTTTATTGGAGAAATGTCTATTCTGATCTTTTCCCCATTTCTTAATTTTGCAGTTCACCCTTTTATTATTGAACTATGTAAGGAACTAGATTCTCCCTTAGGGCCTCCAAAAAGAACACAAATCTTCCAACTGATTTTAGATCTTTGTGAGGAGACAGGTGAGGTCTAACACTCTACCTTGGTGATGTCACTGTCTCCTGCAACCTTAATTAATTTACTTATCAGTTATAACAGTTTCTGTTGTTGTTGAGTCTTTAGAGTTTTCCAGATATATGATCATGTCATCTGGAAAAACAGATAATTTTATTTCTTTTTTAAATTTGAATGCCTTTTATTTCTTTTTCTTGTCTACTTGCTCTGGCTAAGATTTCAAGTACTATGTTGAATAGAAATAGCAAGAGTGGGCATCCTTGCCTTGTATTGGATATTAGAAGCAAAGCTTTTATTTTTTTCCTTGGATTATGATGTTAGCTGTAGGTTTTTCATATACAGCCATACCAACTGTCAAAATATAGTAAAAGAAACAACTAAGAAATGGATATACCGAAAAATATCTATTTAAAACAAAAGTAGTGAAGGAATAGAGCAGAAAAAAGACATGAAACATAAAGAAAACAAAAAGCAAAATGGTAAACAAGTATCATACTTTATCAGTAATTACATGACATTTAAATAAACTAAACATTCTGATCAAAAGACAGAAATTGGCACATTTCATTAAAAAAAACCCAACTACATGTTGCCTATAAGAAATACAGTTTAGATTCAAAGATAAAATAGGTTGAAAGGAAAAGGAAGTAAAAAAGAGAAACACATACTATGAAAACAGTACCAGTAAGACAGCTGTGTAAGATCTTGATCTCAATTAATTTTTTTTTTTTGCATATAGATGTCCAGTTGTTCCTGCACTATTTTTGAAAAGATTATGTTGGCTTCATTGCATTTAGTGCTCCTTTATCAGAGATCATTTGACTATATTTATGTAGGTCTGTTTCTGGACTCTTTATTCTGTTCCAATTGTTTACTTCCCTATTCTTTTGCCAATACCAGGCTCTTCCTCTCTGTAGCTTTAGCATGAAGTCAGGTAGTGTCAATACTTCAAATTTGTTCTTCTCCTCTGATACTGTGTTAGCTATTCTGGGTCTTTTGTCTCTCCACACAAACCTTAGAATCAGCTTGTTGATATCCTCAAAATAAGTTGCTGGGATTTTGATTGGGATTGCAGTGAACCTATAGATCAATGGAAATAATTGATGTCTTAACAATATTGAGTTTATTCATGAACATGGAATATCTCTCCATTTATTTCTTTGATTTCATTCATCAGAGGTTTGGAGTTTTCCTCTTATAGATCTTGCACATATTTTGTTAGATGTATATCTAAGTGTTTTATCTTTTTGTGTATGCTAACATAAATGGTATTGTGTTTTTAATTTTAAATTCCTCTTGTAAATTCCTAGTACATAGGAATGTGATTGACTTTTGTATATTAACCTTGTATCCTGCAACCATGCTATAATCATTTATTACTTTCAAAAGTTATTTTGTTAATTCTTTCAGATTTTCTGGATAGGTGATTATGTCATCTGCAAATAAAGACAGTTTTGTTTCTTCCTTCCCAATCTATACATTGTTATTATTACTACTATCATCATCATCATTTTTCTTGTTTATTGCATTAGCTAGAATGTTCAGTTTGATATTGAAAAACAGAGACGAGTGAGACATCTTTGTATTGTAACTGATCTTGTTGGGAAAGCTTTGAGTTTCTCACTATCAACTATGATGTTAACTGTTTTTTGTAGATATTCTTCATCAAGTTGAGGAAATTTTCCTCTTTCCCTAGTTTACTGAGGTTTTTTTTGTTTTTTATGTTTTTTTTTAATAATGAATGAGTTGGATCTTGTCAAAGGCCTTTTCAGCTTAATATAATCATGTTTTATTTTGTTTTATCCTGTTGATGTGATAAATTACATTAATTGCTTTTTTACTGTTAAACTGGCTTGCATACCTGGGATAAATCCCACTTAATGGTGGTGTACAATTCTCTTCATGCATTGTTGGATTTAATTACTAATAATTTGTTGAGATTTTTGCATCTGTGTTAAAGAGAGATATTGATCTGTAGTTTTCTTTTTGTAATATCTTTGGTTCCTAACAGAATGCTTTAGGAAGTATTATTCTATTTTCCTAAAGTGATTGTAGAGAATTGGTATAATTTCTTTTTTAAATGTTTGATAGAGTTCACCAGTGAACTCATTGAGCTTATTTCTTTCTGTTTTGAGAGGTAATTAATTATTGATTTGATTTATTTGATAGATACAGGCCTATTCAGATTGTCTATTTCTTTTTTTTAAAGATTTTATTTATTTATTTGACAGAGAGAGAGAGATAACAAACGGGGAGCGGCAGGTAGAGGGAGAGGGGGAGGGAGAAGCAGGCTCCCCACTGAGCAAGGACCCCAATGTGGGGCTCCATCCAGGACCCCAAGATCATGACCTGAGCCAAAGGCAGACACTTAACTGACTGAGCCACCCAGGCGCCCCTGGATTGTCTATTTCTTATGTTAGTTTTAGAACATTGTGGCTTTCAATGAATTGGTCCATTTCATCTAGGTTATCAAATTTGTGGGTATGGAGTTGGTCATAGCATTCCTTTTTCATGCTTTTAATGTCTATAAGATCCCTAGTGATGTCTTGCTTTTCACTTCTGATATTAATAATTAGTGTCATCTTTCTCTTTTTCTTAGTTAATCTGACTAGAAGCTTATCAGTGTTATTGATCTTTTTGAAGAGCCAACTTTTGATTTCCTTTGATATTTTCTATTGATTTCTTCTTTTAAATTTTATTGATTTCTGCTCTAATTCTTTTTTCATAAAATGAGATGTAATTTACATATAAAATTATATTAGGTGCAGGTATATAGCATAATTATTTAATATATGTATATATTGCAAAGTGATCAATAAGACACAAAAAGTCTCTTTAACATCCATCACTACACATCATTATAATTTTTTTTCTCATCATGAGAACTTTTAAGATCTACATTCTCAGCAACTTTCCAAAATACAATACAATATTATTAACTATACTCACTTATAGGACTTATTTTATAACTGGAAGTTTGTTCTAATTCTTAGTATTTCTTTTTTTATACTTCTTTTGGATTGTATTTGCTATCTTTTACCTAGTTTCCTAAGGTGGAAACTTAGAACCTCAATTAATTTTTAAATATTAAGTAATACATCCTAAAAGAAATCCTTGTATGGTAGTTGGAACTGACAAGTATTATGGGTCTCATTTAAGTTGTAAATAAATAAGGACAGGTAAATAAGCTTAAAGATTTATGTGACATTTCCCAGAATCTTGAGTAGCTTGTTGATAAATTAGCCATAAATATTTAACGGTTCAGATATTTATTTTTATTTTGGAGTCTTTACAGGTTTTCTCAGGATTTTGCCCTTGTAAAATCTCTTTGGAAATGGAATATGCCTCAATAAGATTGAACAAACTACAAAAATATTTTTTGGAGGGAATCCTGGTTTACTATTTCAGATTCTAATTGCTCATTTATGATGACAATGGGCTGCACAGATGTGACAGCACATTATAAACAGGAAGTAATGAAAACAATTTTATAAAATACAGGAACTAAAAAAAAAAATCCTGTAAGAGAAGCATTTTTCCAAGTTTCCCATAAATAGTTTCTAACATTTTTTACTATGAAAATCAGGAACACACTAGAGCATGCAATAATTTTAGAGTTCATTTTACTTTTGGTAATACATTTAGTTCTGCTGTAACATGAGGTAGTACAGTCTTAAACAGGTCAAATTGTGAAGAAATACACAAATACCACAATAAATACGGTACTGTACCTTGAAAAATACCTGAAGTTTACTGGTAGCAGTGAGCATAAAAAGGTTTTCATCTTGTGAGTTATTGTGAAATGGAGGAATAGGTTTATCTGAATGAGGAGGGAAAGTTGTAATTAGAGATGTGGAGGAATATCTCATAAACATGTGGAAACTGGTAGATACTTGAGATGTGCATATGTATGTTTGGTGTATCTCTTCACTTTGGTGTATTCGGCTGAATGTATTTTTTCCATTCATCTGGTGTTTCTTGTGGGGGAAACTGCACATAGGCAAATGCAGGATTTGTGTTAGGCTCCAACTGTTTCTTAATCTATCTGTTGCATTAGAACAAATTTGAGTTTTCAAAGCAATCATAGCAGAGCTAACTATATCTGAAAACTTTTACATTAAAAAAGAAAGTCTGAGGGGCGCCTGGGTGGCTCAGTCATTAAGCGTCTGCCTTCGGCTCAGGTCATGATCCCAGGGTCCTGGGTTCGAGTCCCTCATCGGGCTCCCTGCTCCGCAGGAAGCCTGCTTCTCCCTCTCCCACTCCCCCTGCTTGTGTTCCCTCTCTCACTGTGTCTCTCTCTGTCAAATAAATACAATCTTAAAAAAAAAAGAAAGAAAGAAAGAAAGTCTGCATACTCACCGCAGATGTACGCTTGGGTAAGGAGATTGAGCAAATAAACCCCCCTTTGCTTGTTGGTAATCCAGGGACTGTTCAGGAAGTCATTTGAGCTGACACCATTGAGGTGGTGAAGATATGTGATGGATCTGTTGGGGAAACTGAAAATGTGCTGCATGAGAGGCCAGCCACAGCATTTGTAAATCTCAGAGAAAAACACACCTGCCCAGTCAGCTTTACACTCCAGCCATGCTTGCTCCCCACTAAACCCTGGGTCATGAGTATAATGCCATTCTCCTAAATATGGATAAACAGTCTTTTTTTCCTGGTGCTAAGGTAAAAGCATACACCTCATTTCTAAGGTTTCTTGGAGAATAATTTAAGGAAAGCTGATTTTATTTCAGGCCACCAGACTGTTACACTAGTTAATACATTCTTCTGTGTATAAATTATATAAAAATAGAATCAAAACTTTAACAGTATCTAACTTCAGAATGGCCAAGATGTCTTCATTTGCATAATTTCATATTCTTAAAGATTTTATTTATGGAAGTAAATATGCAAGAGGTAATACAAGATTGATATGAGGAGATTACAAGTTTTTTAATTATTTTTTTCCTTTTTCATAAATATTTTTAAGGCTTTGGCATAACATCGTTCATATGCTTCTATGTTTCTGTCCTATCTTACAGATAGCTTTACATTTCATTAAGTAAGGCATACCTTATTTTAGAATTTTTGTCACTTTTTTGTTGTTGGTATTGGAATAAAATATGAGATATTTCTCACTTTCAAGTATTCTTATAGTCCTCTGACTAAAATATTTTCAAGCCGCATTCAAGCTTAGGGGCTTGAATATTTGATATGTTGGATGAGACTTAAAGCAGATGTTATATTTTCTATACTTGATTTATATATTTATATGTATTATATGTAAATATATGTATATATTATTTATATATTATAAATACATAATATATGTCTAAATGTATCATCTATTTATATAATATATAGGTACATATTTATATATAGGATGGGTTAGCCTGGTGATGGGTATTAAAGAGGGCACGTACTGAATGGAGCACTGGGTGTTATACGCAAACAATGAATCATGGAACACTACATCAAAAACTAATGATGTAATGTATGGTGAGTAACAGAAGAAAAAAATAAATAAATAAAAATCACTGTTAACCTCAAAAAAAAAGAAATATGTATAATTTATATTATATATGTATATATAGACATTACATATATATAATTTGGAAGAGGTGAGCCACAGATATTTTCCAACAGTTTTTACAGTAACTTGTTTACAATTAAATACATAAGATGCAAAGCTTCAGAGATTATAGTATGTTCACCATATCCAAGCAGACAGGAAATATGTTTTTAAAACTTCATTTCTATAATGTAGTGGTTTCTAAACCAAGAATTATATTATTTTCCCCTTTGGTTCCTTAGAATTTGGAGTAAAGAAAGTAATTGCATGGTACTAGGCTTAGGGCCTGCCAGATGTGACTGCCATTCAGTCTTTCTTTTCTGGACTAAACTTCAAGCAAAGAGAATTACCCATATCCTGTTCTTTAAATATTACTGGGAAATTCTCAGCCCAAGTATTAGGCTTGTGGGCAAAATTACAGGTGCTGGCATCCTTTGGGTGTTTTGTTGCCTTCTGCAGCCCATGATTATAGCTGGTTTTAGACTTTACTCCCTCACACTAGAATAGGTTAAATTATACTATCAAATAGCCTAGCAATGAACTCATAGCTCTAGTACAATAGCACTAGACTTCTTTACATGTCCTGAACGTAAATTGGATTTCCAATGGAAATTTCCTTCTTAAAAACAAGATTTTACCTTGCCATCCCTTTAAATGTTCCTTATTTCATATCTCATCTACTAAATTTAGGATTTCATTTCAGATTTTTAGTTCTTATAGTCTCCCTGAATATTTGGTAATATTCAAATATTTTTGCTTAAAAAAGTTTAAAGATATTTTGTCCATAATTTTAGAATTTTTAGATAAATTCAGAACTTCAGAATTTCACAATATTGATCTTTGCTTAGGGTAAAGCATTTTATTGTACTTATAGTTATTATTTACAGACAACTAACTCAAGGATTAAAAAAAGCTATGCCCATCACATCAGGTTAAATGCAGAGATCTCAGTTCAAAAGCACTCGGATCCTCTAATTCATATTAAAACTTTTATTTACATAATAAACTTAGGGAATATATGAAATCACATGCATTCAAGTAAATTACTGAACAAATGAACTCCATCATAATACATTATTTTATAATTACTTTGGTCAAATCATTCCATTAAAAAAAAGTTAAACAAGAAAACCTGGTGTGACAATAATAACCTCAAAAAGGAATCAATCTAAAATTCCAACACTGACAACATCAAAGTGTCCTATGACAGACACTTTCAATATAGCAAATTTTGGCAGAGCCTCACACTAATAGAAACTTTTACCTTAAACTAATTACTGATTTTGTAACAAAACATGGAATGCAACTATTTATTAGAAACTGCATGCCCACAAGTGTTAGAAATTTTTCGGAAACAAAGCTTAATGTTCTTAAGTCTGATTTAATTTTATTCTAGTATTTTGACCGAAAAAAAAAGATTTTTTGTTCTAAACCTTACATTTCATGATACATTAGTCATATAGTTCACCTACTAAAATTCAGATTTTATTATGGTTTCCCTGAAGCATTGTTTGTATTATTTCATATTTCTTTATATCTAGTATGTCTGACGCCTCTCACATGAAAGAGTCAATAAAATGTGTCACCACAGCATCACCCTCCGTCCTAAATCACGATTGCGTGTCTCAAGTTTTGGGCTACTACCTGGACACATACTTACGTTTATGTATTCATCCATATATTCAAGCAAGCATTTATTTAATATCTACCTTGTACCAGATAAATATTGTAGGTGTGAAAAGTCATCAAGATGAAGTCGTTATGGGGCTCCTGGGTGGAGCTTAACAGTCGGTTAAGCTTAAGTGTCTGCCTTCAGGTCAGGTTATGATCCCAGGGTCCTGGGATCAAGCTCAGTGTCAGGGCTCCCTTCTCAGCAGGGAGCCTGCTTCTCCTTCTGCCTGACGCTCCCCCTCCTTGTACAAGCTCACTCACTCTCTCTCTTTCTGACAAATAAATAAAATCTCTAAAAAAAAAGTTTAAGTCGCTAGTTTCAAGATGCTCAGAGGAGACTAGGGAGACAAATAAAAAGAAGATAAAGGTGCACACGGTATATCTGAAAATAAGCATAAATATAAGAAACTATGAATTTCCTGGAGTAAATTACACTGGACTAAGTCCTGTATTAATAAGATTTAGCCATGTGGAAAGTGAAGGGGGAAGTGGGAAAAAGTACCAGGAGTAAAAAGAATATCCTGTAAAGGTTTTAAACAACACAACATGTTATAGGTGGGTTGATGATTATGGGTAGAAAAGGTAGTGTTGGAAGAGGAGAGAAGGAATGCGATGGCAAGGAGGCAGCATATGCAGAGCTAAGAACAAGAGCCATGTGTCCAAAGTCCAGCGAATCACTGAAGACTTCAAGAGAAGTGTTTCCATTAAAGTTTTATTTTAGAAAGATCGTAAAGGAAAAAGAACAGAAAACAAGCTGAAATGTGAAACTAGAAAATTGTGGCTATAATAAGGAGGATGCTGTAATCATCCAGAACAGAAATGTTATGAGAGCGTGAGCTGGAGACAGGGATCACGAATAGACCTTAGCAAAGTCCTGGAGTTTGATTTGTATTTGACTTGCAGCTCATTTAGAAGTAAGGAGTGAAGGAGAGCCATGGCTGGCCTCCAAGATTCTGCTTTTTTTTTTTTTTAAGATTTTATTTATTTATGTATTTGAGAGAGAGAGAGAGAGAGAGAATGAAAGATAGAGAGCATCAGAGGGAAGAGGGTCAGAGGGAGAAGCAGACTCCCTGCTGAGCAGGGAGCCCGATGCGGGACTCGATTCCGGGACTCCAGGATCATGACCCGAGCCGAAGGCAGTCACCTAACCAACTGAGCCACCCAGGCGCCCTCCAAGATTCTGCTTTTAGAAACAAATGAGACATCAATGAAAAGGAGCAAGTTTAGACCCGAAGAAAATTAGTGCACTTTATCTGTTCAGCTTTAGATACCTGCCTTAGAGATGTTCTTTACAGGGTTGGAAATGCTGATTGGAAGCTAAGAGAAAATGGGATTAGTGAGAGAGATTTGGGAGTAATTAGCACATTAAAGATAATTCTAGACTTGGGAAGAGATGACCAAGAAAGTAAAGATTCAAAGGTTACCAGGTTGTTTTTTGAGTCAGTAGAGTGTCTATTAAATGTTTGCATTTGAACTTTTTTTTTTTAAATAGGGAAGGACCTCCCTAGTTTGTTCCAGCCCTCACCAGACACTATCTCATGAAACAGCCTGCTCCACTCCCTTCTGTTACCAGCCTGAACCCCAAAAGCAATTGATTGCAAAACCCAGAAGAAGATAAGAAGAGGAAGGATTGATTTCTGAAAAACATCGACATTTAAGTACTGGACAAAGGAAGATAATCAGGTGAATGATACTGGAAAAGGGATCTACATAGTGAGAAAAGGAGATTCGGAATAAACCTGCTGGTATTGGGAGTCTTCAATTGATTTGCTCCCCAATTGCTGTTTCTCACTCTCATATATATTTAATTGACTAAACAAAGGAAAGATCCTTTATTCTTCTTAATAGTGTTAATATCCTACCACATTCTTTCACTAAATATTCAAAGCCATTTAGGGAAATTATCATATAGAAGTATTGGAGATACCAAGAGTTTAGGGTGGTTCTCCTTCATTTTTGTTCATTCCTCTCTTCCTTTTGTTATTTGTAGAATAACTATTGTTGAGATACCTGACATATAGAAGCTTCTAAACACATGTTTATTCTTTTCTTTATATAGCATTTCTTTTTTCACGAAGTTGGGAATGTGGATGTGTGATAATGGCATCCTTTACCTCATTAACAGCAAATTTTTGTAAAAAGGAAGGAAAATGAAAAGGAGGAAGGGCTGGAATAGGGAGATATTCATTTGTTTATTTATTCCTAAAAGACAGTTCAGATAGAATTTTTTTCCTTTTTTACTGGACAGAAAAAAAGTGTGTGAAAGAATAAAGGTGAGAGAAAACTAGTCCCATCTGATAATAAAATACATTATTAAATAGCAGTAATAGAAATTGTACTGGACAAGGAATAGATGCAAACTAACAAGACAAAATAAAGACCCCAGAAATGGGTCCAGATATATATAGGAATTTAGTTTTCAACAAATTCATCGGTTTTTTTTTAGTAAGAAGAATACTTAATTAATAAATGCCATTGGAAATGGTATATCCATTTGGAAAAGTTATATCCTTAACTATCAGATAAATGAAGACTGACAAATATAATTATATAAACATTTTAAAGCTAAGATAGTAAGAAACACCATTTACTTAGTGAAAATGTAAATAAAATACTGGGAGGATAATTTTCAGTATTAGTTTTTAGAAGAAACGTGGAATTAGTTTGCTGCAATAAATAGTTTATATAAGTAAATAAGAAAAAGACATATAACCCCAAAGAGAATAGGCAAGGAAAATAAATAGGCAACTCATGGAATGAAAAAAAAAACTAAAAGTATGCTCAATCTCACTAGCATTTGAAAAACTACAAATTCAAATAATGAACTATGTCCTTTTGCCCAACACCTGGGCAAAATGGAAAAGATTGATTGCATTTATTAGTCATTCATCATGAAGAAATAGCCATTCTAATACTATATTGGTAGAGGATAAATTGGTTCAGCTTTTTGGAGATCATTTCAACAATACTTACTACGATTTTAAATTTTCATACACTTAGATTCAATTTCTACTTCTATGTACCTATCCTAAAGAAATACTTGCACATGTATATAAAGCATGTATTTTAAACAATGCAACTGCAACATTGTTTGTAGTACTGAAAAAAAGATCTCATCACTATGGATATAGTTAAAGGGTACCAGCATACTAGGGAATATATTACCTAGCAATTAAAAAGTGTAGAGGTACTTGCACTGACCCTGGACTTCTCCAGGTCATGTGAAGAAGAAGGAGAAATAATAAGGTTGAATGAAGATTGGGGTGGGTGTGGGGGTTGGGTTGAAACTGTTTATGTCAGTGTTTCTCAGTTGGAGGTCCATAGCTAGACTGAATCACATGGGGTCTAGTGTCAGACCGGGAATCTCCATTTTGACCATGTTTTTCTTTTTTCTCTTTACTGAGGCATGTTTTTACATATCATATAATTCACCCATTTTATGTGTACAACTTAATAATTTGTAGAAATTTTACCAACATGTGGGGTGCCTCAATGGCTCAGTCAGTTAAGTGTCTGACTCTGGGTTTCATCTCAGGTCGTGATTCCAGGGTTGTGAGATCAAGCTCTGCGTCAGGCTCCATGCTCAGCACAGAGTCTGCTTGAGATTCTCTCCCTCTGCCTCTCCCCATGCTTGTTCTCTCTGTCTTCCTGTCCTTCTCTCTAAAATAAATAAATAAAATCTAAAAAAAAAAGAAAGAAATTTTACCAATTTCTGCCACCATCACTATAAATCAATTTTAGAGTATTTTTATCATCTTAATAAGATCCCTCTTGTCTTTTTACTGTTCATCCTCATTCCCACCCTCTGCCCAGGCAACTGTTAATTTACTGTCTCTATCAATTTGTATTTTTTCGGACATTTCATATAAAAGGAACCACACAGCATGTCTCAAAGTTTAACATGCATAGGAATCACCTGGGAATGTGGTTAAAATGCAGATTGAGCAGGTCTGGAGCAAGCCTTCAAATCTGCAGGTCTAACAACTTGTCCTGGTCCATGGGCCACATTTCCTGGAGCAGGGCCCTGAGGCTGCTTCTGATTCTTGCATGCAGCAAATTTTGAGGACCATTAACAGATACAATGAACATTCATTCCTATTTTACACCTATCATTTTTTTAAAGAAGAAAGTAAGGTAATAGGTAAATTTATAACTCTATCTAGTAATAGCAAGAATTTTAGTCCAGGAACACCTGGGTGGTTCAGTCAGTTAAGCGTCTGCCTTCAGCTCAGGTCATGATCCCAGCGTCCTGGATCCTTGCTCAGCAGGGAGTCTGCTTCTCCCTCTGCCTGCCGCTCCCCCTGCTTCTGCTCTCTCCCTCTCTCCCTCTCTCTGACAAATAAATAAAATCTTAAAAAAAAAAAGAATTGTAGTCCAATAACAATAACTGAAAACTTTATTAGGTTCCTGAAACCTTTGCAACCTCCCTACTTTTGTCATATTTGTATTGTCTTTTATTTTCTAAAGAGAGGTTAGTCATAAAATATGGGAATTACTTGGGGCAGCAGGAACATGGAGGATCCACCTCATAGAGATAAGAGTTTCAGGAAATAAGAAAAATATTGAAAAAGAAAAGCACACCAAAAACATTTCTGGGCCTGTGGTCAGGTGGCTGTCCAAAGAAAGACTGAGGTAGGACGCAGGCTGTTCCCCACTCTTGATACTACAAAGAAGTAACAAAAGATATTTTACTTATTTATACCCTCTCTTGACAAGTTTACTTTTAGTGCCTGCCTTTAAATTGTTTTTCCAAACCTGTTAGTGGTTGGACCAATTTATTTATGGTTTCCGATGGATATTTTCTATATGTTGTGTAACATAAACTCCTAAGGCAGCACTCTTCTCTTATTATGTACCTTTATTTGGGGCTTGAAGAATGCATCACCAGCCATGTTAGCATTTGGTTTCTCCCTGAACAATATCCTGTTATGAACACAAAGGAAGAATAGAAGATGTCTAGAACACTGTTATCCTTATTGTGAATTCTTGGTTGGGTAAATCTAAATCATACTTTAATCCAAGCCAATCATTTTTACTCAGTGGGTATTTACCATACTCCATTGTTCATCTCTCTCTTCTTTTCAATACTACTATTGAATTTTCATATGAAGAAAAACTGTCGTTTGGGTAATCCAAAGCAATAGTTAAATCAAAATATCTAGTTTTGAAATGTTTTATCAAATTCTGTTGTTGTTAGCTTGAGTCTCCAAAGCCCAGAAGTTAGGTATAGCAAATGCTGGGGCTATAAAAATTATCTGAGGAATATCAGAAAGAAAGGAATACACTATATATTTTCAATTTTTCCACTCCTTTTTGCATTCCTGAGAGTATGTCTTTATTCCTAACAATCATTATTTGTTTTATACAATAATAAAACATCTTTTGGCCTGTGATTTTATTATACAAAGAATTTGTCATCCCTCTAATGACCTTAGCAGATAAATTGGAAGTTTTTTCTTAGGAAATGTTTACATATTTGAACACATAGTATCACTTCTGCAAATACACATGAGAAAAAAATCTTGAAAGCAGAAAAACTTTATATTTGAAGATGCTTATCACATCATTATACATGAGAGAAAATACTCAAAACACCCTAAATGCTGAATATGGAAGTTATTAAGTAATGATGGTATATCTGCTTGATTAAATGAGCCAAAACAAAAAAAAAAAACTAAAAATAGTTTTTATGGTAAATTTTAACATGTATTGTTTTTAACTGTATTCGTTAACTTATTCATATATTTAACAAATGTTTTTAATATATGCCAGACTCTATATAATAAAAAGTATTCATATGATAATAAGTTCTGAGAAGCAGCATGCAAAGTTATAAATTATATATTATTGAAACTGTTTTAGTACCATGATGACAGAAATTGTGAATATAAAAAGACCAGAAGAAAAGGGAGTAACAATGAAAAATGAATGTTTATCTTCCAGTTTTCAGTATTTTATCATTTATATTCTGACTCTAATAAGGAGTCTTCAAAAAAATTTATGAAATAAGTAGAGCTTGAAAACCATGGCTTACAAAATTAGTGACAAAATAATTAAAATACACTTTCTAGGGTATATATATAATTTTTTAAGTGCACTGTCTTTTTCAGTTCTCTATTCTCTTTATGCATAACAGAGCTTGTCTACTCTAGTTATTTTCTATTTCAATATCAATGATAACCAGGCCAGAGGGCTCCCAGCCTTTGAAAATGTAGTATATAACAGATTGGGTATAGGGTATCAGTAAATTGGATCTAAACCCAAGGCATTTCTCACATGCCTCTCAATGTTGTTTTTCAGATTCTTAGTTGTAACTTCAGTAGCAGCACAAGTAGAAAGCCAGCTTAGCCTACAGAAAAAAACCTTTTCAACTGATATTAATTTTTATGTCCAAAGCAAAAAATTCCAGGAGTTGACTCATGGGCTGGCTACATTAATTTCAAACCAAGTGAAGTTCCTGTATAGATATGGACAGAAGTTTCTCTTAGCAAGATTTCTAAATCTTTTGCAGAATATATCTGAATTTTCTGGCCACAAGACAATAAGAGAAAGAGTGCACTGAGTAGCAACTGATTTAATAAAAAGGTGTGTTTTCTGCTAAATACTTTACTTCTGTCTCAAAAGCTGTGAAGACCATCTGTGATGGTTAATTTCATGTGTCAACAACCTGGCTGGACTATGGTACCTAGTATTTGGTTAAACACCATTCTACATATTTCTGGAAAGGTCTTTTGGGGATGGAAATGACATTTAAATCGGTAAATTTTGAGTAAGCAAGTTGCCCTCCATAATGTAAATAGGCCTCATGCAATCAGCTGAAGGCCCTGAGAAACAAGACTCTTTCTCTTTCTCCATCTGGAATCAAACTACAGCTCCCCTGTGGACTTGCTAGTCTCCACAACCATGTGAGGCAATTCCTTAAAATAAGTTTCTCTCTTTTGTTCTCTGAAATACTCCCCCCCACACACTCTCCACACACACACACACACACACACACACACACGCTCACACACACACGCACGCTCACACACACATGCTCACACACACACACTCTCCACACACACACGCGCTCACACACACACACACTCACACACACACGCTCACACACACTCTCCACACACACATGCGCGCTCACACACACACATGCACACACATGCTCGCTCACACACACACGCGCGCGCACTCACACACACACACACGCTCACACACTCTACTGGTTCTGTTTCTTTGGGGAACCCTGACTAATCCATCATCTTATGTCACCTTTTTATCACACTGGCTATTATCAACACCAAGTGTACTGGCCTTCTTCTCTAAGTATCATAATTAACAGGATTGCTTGTGGAATATAAAATAATTAACCATGTCACAAATTGATAGGAAATTCTCTCATAATTCAGCTGGTGAACCAGGTCCTAGTCCAGGTGTCAGGTGTGTTCCCCATCCACCCCTGTCAGATGCACTGACCAATAAGAGCACATGTGTATGCTAGAGCTGGGAATAATTGCTACATTCATAAAACCATAAGTGACTGAGGTTTTACCAGGAAATTTTTAAGCAAACAAGTCATTTTATTTGGAAGTTTAATTGTAGTCTAGGTATATCATAGAAATGGATGTTTATGTTATTTTATTGACAATACTTGCAAGGTGAAGGAAGTGTCTTTCAATGTACTTAGTTATGGTAAATAGGTAAGTCCACATGGGTTTTACAGAACTTTACTTCAGGTTTGAAGCCACAGAGAACTTCTGCAAGCTTTGCGTATGCTGTGAACTCATTTTTAGGACTTCCTGTCAGAAATAAGTCTTCTGAGCTATATGACTAGCCTTGTGGTTAAGATTGGCACAACACTGCTTTTCACAGTTTGTCTAAGAGCAAAATGGCATCTTAAGTAATTTTACATTTGAAGAAAAGAAAAAAAATTGCAAGACCAAATCTGCTCCAATCTAAGAGAAAAAAATATTTTTCTACCCAAGGTTTTCATTGCTAGCTCTTACCTGCAACACAAAAGATAATACTTCAAATTAGAGAAACCCAATCAAAATTAATATGTCCATCTGACATACTAAAATGAGATCAAAATTAAACTCCATATTTAAAGGTTTCATTGATTGGATCAGATACTGGGCATATCCATTAGTGATTTGAAAGGAAATATTAGATCTGTGATGTTTCCCAGTTCTTTTGCTTTCACTTATAGCCACAGTTCACCAGGATAAAGATTTGAGGGCACAGAAAGTGAATATATCATAATACAAGGGCTTTGTGATATACTGACTGTATTGTTGAGCTTATTCAGAGATATGTGGTGACAGAATTGTCTGCACAGCTTTCGTATGAACTTCGTATCTTAATGTTGTTCACCAGGCCTCTCTAAGCTACTGAAAAAAAAAATACGTAGAAAACTTGAGGATAGATCTTTGTACCCTGAGCTCCAGGGGTTAAGACAGCCAAATAAAGGGAAGGATAATCTGGGTGAGAGCTAGATGGACAGAGATAGCTAGCCTCAGATGACAGAGTGTGGCACACCTGGGCAGGGAAACAGCCGCTGAAGTGAACAGTGTTCTGGTGTATACCAAGAAAAGTCATTTATGTTTCTTCCAACCTGACTCCAAGATACTTCACAGAAGTAACCTATGGAAAGTTGGAGAAATGAGCCAAACTACCCTTACAGGTTTTACTGTAACAGTAAAATGAACAAGAATCTGCTAATAGGTAAAGTAGCAAAGAAAGTGAGAACAGAAACATGTTTAAACAACAGTAAGAAGTTTCTACAGTCAGCCATGTGAAAGCATGAACCACCTAGCAGCAGTGGGGGTAAACAAAACAAAACAAAACAAAAATCTGCTGGCAAGTTGCATTTCCAATAGTTCATAGGGAAGTTGCACAGGACCTAAAGCCATTATAGCTACTCAAACCTGGATTGTTCCTCGAGGGAGTCTAGAAGCAAGGGACATTGACCTGCATTTAATTCATCTTATTTTTCTAAATAGCAAAATGATGCACAATATTAGAATATTGGCTCAACATGTTTTCATAGTACACATTTTCATAACTGACCAATGAAGAAGACTGGTGAAATTCTTATTTCCCTGAGAAAATACAGTCAAACAATAACTTTGATTTGAAAGAGTAACTTGAAATATTGCCACAGTGGTCAACATAATTGCCAGCTCCCCTTGAATGCAATTACCTTATTAAAAACAAAACATTCCAAAACAAAAAAGTTTAGTACCTAAATAATATTTTCTCTTGGCTTTTCTAGATTTCTCCTTGTCTTTTTTTTTTTTTAATTTTATTTATTTAATTGACAGAGAGAGAGAGAGAGAGAGACAGCGAGAGAGGGAACACAAGCAGGGGGAGTGGCAGAGGGAGAAGCAGGCTTCCCGCCGAGCAGGGAGCCCGATGCAGGGCTCGATCCCAGGACCCTGGGATCATGACCTGAGCCGAAGGCAGTCGCTTAACCAACTGAGCCACCCAGGCGCCCCAAGATTTCTCCTTGTCTTGATGCTACCTCCTTCTCAACCTCTGTGGCAAGGTTCTCATTCATTCAGATTACTTAAATAGCCAGGCTTCCCAGCATTGAGTATCAGGCTCTCTTCTCTTCTCCCGCTGCACTCTATCCTTCGACTTTTTCCCGGCTCTTATGCCTTCAATTCAGTTGGCATTTACTGGCCAATGACTCCCATATCTCCAGTCCAATCACATTGCTTATTTCATATATATATATTATACACACACACATAAAAATCATATGAATAGAGGCTAGACTATATGAGTAACTTAGCATGTTGGATGTCAATTTGGGTGACTCACAACAATTTCAAACTTTTGAATATTCAAACGTTTGAAAACATGAATTATTAATCTCTGTCTCTAAAACTTGTTTCTTCCCAGTCTTTATTGTATCAGTAAAGGGCATTTACAGCCTTGTCATTTCCTTCTCCTTCATTTTCCGTGGTCAGTTCATGACCAAGTCCTCTTGCCTCTACTTCCAAAATATATATCAAAAGTATGTCGTTCTCTTCATTCTTACCATCCACACTCTAATCCCATCCATCACTATGCCTTACCTGGATCACTAAAGACTCTTAACTGGTCTCCCTGCTTCTTTACTTTTACTCTAATTCTTCCCACACATATGCTAATGTGACCCTCCCAAAATATAATCTGGATCACATCACTCTCTAGCACAAAATCCTTCCAGGTCCCATTATATTCAGTTAGTAGCCAAAAAACCTCCACATGGCTTGGAAGCTCTTTACAGATTCATCTAAGGCCATAGTTCATCTCCGCCTCCACTGACCTGCAACCCTTTATCACTCAACTCCAGACCCATCAGGCAGCTCTCAGTTCCTTAAGTATGTCAAGATCTTCTCTGCACAGCTCCCGAAGGTACAGTCCCCTCTAACTGGATTATTCTTCCTTTCTCCCAGTCTCCTTCCCACGATTGGCAGGGATAAATTTTTAGTATCTACCACATCACAACTTCCTCTAAGAAGACTTCCCTAAGCACTTAACCAAAGTTAGAATCCTTACTTTATTCTCACACTGCACACGGTGCTTTCTTAGAACACTTATGTTATATAATCATATATTGGAGTAATTATGTGTTTAATATTGCCCTTTCACCTTAGACCCAGGAGAATGGAGTTATATTAGTGTTGTTTAGTATTATGTAATTAGTTAGCAAATGACTCATGTTAAATAAAATCGGGTTTTTATTTTATTCGATAATAGTATGAAATATTCATAATGACATTGATACAAGTTGTTTCCCTCAAAATGCTTTGTTTAATTTTATAGCTTAACATGACTTAGGAATTCATAAACAGTTGTTAAAATTCTTTATGAATAATCTATCGTGTTCCATGAAGGACTTCTTGAATAATCTCAGTCATAGGATTTAAGAGTACTTGTTCAGAGGTTAGTTAGTAGTCACTTTGTTTCCTTTAGAAAAATTATCTTCCCTTAACTTCAGTGTAAAATCTCTGAGGATTCCCCCCATATTTAAATTACATTGCATATTTTATGCAGACAGACCCTGTCTACTGCCAGATCTTTTTCTATCCATAATTATATGCACCTG